>NW_013666638.1:186086-192084 GCF_000517525.1 Limulus polyphemus | reverse complement strand
AAAACACGAAGTCAGCAGTTAAACCAAATGTTTTTTGTTTAACTGCTGACTTCGTGTTTTATATTGATACTGTGGTAAATGTTTTTGTTTAACTGCTGACTTCGTGTTTTATATTGATACTGTGGTAAATGTTTTTTACCCGACTACTATGCATATTAAATTATTTTTTCCTGAAATAGACGCTCTGAGGATTGATAGTATTGTATGTCAGGAAAGTTAGAAATCAACAAAGGCATGCAAAGATTGATATTATTGTATGTCAGGAAAGTTAGAAGTCAACAAAGGCATACAAAGAATGATAGTATTGTATGTCATGCCTCTATTGATTTCTAACTCTCCTGCAAAGATTGATAGTATTGTATGTCAGGAGAGCTAGAAATCAATAGAGGCATGCAAAGATTGATAGTATTGTATGTCAGGAGAGTTAGAAATCAATAGAGGCATGCCACTTAACTTACAAACAAACTTACTGTCTGCGGCAATATTAGATAAATGATTTTATCTGTTTATATAATTAAAAAACACCGTAAAGGTCACTGTTTCCACTTTCTACCATTAATATAATATTTGTTTGAAGTTAAGCACAAACCAAAACAATGGGCTATCTGTGCTCTGCTCACCACGGGTATCAAAACCCGGCTTCTAGCATTGTAAGTTTGCAGACATGCCGCTGTGCCACTGGGGGGCTTGTTTGAATCAGAGTGTATCGCCTGATGCTGCTGTTTTAACGTGGTAAAATGTCATGGTATTTTATACTGTTTTTAAACTCCCCTTTACCTGTTTTTAGCACCTTTGTGGTTTAAAGTATTCCGGGTGTACTTCTGTGACCAACAGTGATTGTTAAGGTCGCCGGGACATATATTATCCGAACCAAAATTAAGTTATTTTTAATACATATATTATTTTCATTTTACTAATGTTTGTACTAGGTACTGGAGAATGGCGTTGAGTTTGTTTGTTGTAAAGCACACAGTCATACAATGGGCTATCTGTAATCTGATATTTAGCGTAGTAAACCGCCTGCCTTACCGCTGAGACACCTAGGTGAGGGGGAGGTGGCATGGCGTTAAGGCTAAAGATATACGAAACCTTATTTAGATATTTGAAAAACATTACTATTTTTATGTTTAATTTTATCATAGAATCGTTAAGCTCCTTTATACAGAACAGTTAGGACTACAAAATCCCTTAAGATCTTCGTATTTAATTTTGTCCTTTCAAGCATTCAATTTTGTAGATATGGATTTTTCTTCTGGCTAGATAACAAAATTCGAATTTAAACTCATAGTTATTTCACCTACTATGAATAGAAAACAAAAAACCTGTTCTATATGCACCAGAAACCTAGAGTAAAACTCAGATATTTTTGTGATGGTTGTCGTTTATCGTTGGTTGTTGTTGGGGAAGAAATTAAACTTGAAAACGCGGATCGTTCTTAATGTACTATATATCTAGATAACTTGTACGTCTGTTTGTTTCAACAATCATACGTAGACCTAATCATTAGTTGTGTGTGACATTCTAGCTTTTAACACACATATAGTATAGAACAGCGGTTCTCAACGTGTAGATGGTTCGTGGAAAAGAAACGGTTGTATAGCATATAGATCCAATTGTGGTTCGCGAATAAAAACTCTGAGAACCACTTTCGTATAGCTTCATGACTTATAATTCAAATCCACACTACCAGGGGGATTGTTTAGCTGTAGTTATTATTCTGATGCCACTGAAGCTTTCCAGTACCCAAAATGTAAAATAAATTTTAAAATATTGTTAATCTGTTGTGATACATAATACGCTTTACAAAAGAAACTTTGTGCAACTATCAACCGAAACGTAAAACAATATTTTGACTCTTCACTCAAACATGGTATAATGTATTTTGAGTATTTTGTAACTTGCTGATATCAAATATCAGTACATAGGAATAAAAGCTTTTGATAGATTTATTATACTCGCATTTTACAAAATAGCATGTCCCTATTAACTTCTAGTATTAACAAATAGCAAACAATAACATAAAGCATTCTTATGTTTCTATTAACTTCTAGAAATAACAAATAGCAAACAATATACAATAAAGAATTTTTATGTAGTTATTAACTTCTGACATCAACAAAAAGCAAACAGTAACATAAAGCATTCTTATGTTTCTATTAACTTCTAGCAATCAAAAATAGCAAACAATATACAATAAAGAATTTTTATGTAGTTATTAACTCCTAGCACTAACGAATAGCAAGCAATATACAATAAAGCATTTTATATTTCTATTAACTTCTAGCAACAACGAATAGCAAGCAACAACATAGAACATTCGTATGCCTCTATTTAGAAATTGGATATATAGGTTCAGAAGTTTCCCTGGAAAACTATTTCTTGTCAGGCCGATAGGAATGGAAATCAATATACATAGTAAACTAGCAGTTTCATTAATTGATATTATTTTCTTACATTCGTAAATTGTTAGACTGAGTAAAAGAACATGGTTAAAAGAAGGTTCAAGCAGATGAGTTTTGTTCCTGGTCACGCTATCCACGGCAGATAAGAAACATCACAAACTACTGACTGATGTTCTATTTTACTAAACGTTGATTGATACTGGCAAAGCCATGAAATTTGTGCTTTATCAAAGCGATGAAATCCGTTCGCGAATTTTTTAAAGTTGTTTTAAAATACACCGATGAGGTATTTTCATATGAATGATTATAAGCCTTTCGTGAATACGCAGTATAAATGTTGGATAATAATTACCGTATTCCGTATAAAAAGTATTTTGTGATGTGTTTGATAATATTTAGCTACATATGTATGTTTCTTAAACAATAACACTTTTCTATGTCGTTATTCCAGTTCTGTGCCTCCAAAATAAACTGTGTATTAAAAAAGAAACATAAATGTCTATCGAAGCGTTCCTCTTGTAAAACCAAGATATACAGGAAGTGACGTTGAAGCTTCCACTATCGGTGCTTATACCAGAATAATTTTTCATTTATTCTGTGTTAATATTCCAAAGAGAAAGCTGTGTCACAACTTACTCTACTGTTGCTATTACTACGATCCAAAGTTTATAATCTCCTACAGCAAAAACCAGAAGACATGGGAAGTGATGTCATAACTTACTCTACTGATGCTATTACTAGGATCCAAAGTTTATAATCTCCTACAGCAAAAACCAGAAGACATGGGAAGTGATGTCATAACTTACTCTACTGTTGCTATTACTACGATCCAAAGCTTGTAATCTCCTACAGCAAAAACCAGAAGACATGGGAAGTGATGTCATAACTTACTCTACTGTTGCTATTACTACGATCCAAAGCTTGTAATCTCCTACAGCAAAAACCAGAAGACATGGGAAGTGATGTCATAACTTACTCTACTGTTGCTATTACTAGGATCCAAAGTTTGTAATCTCCTACAGCAAAAACAAAAATACATGGGAAGAAATGTTTTTAATTTTCGCTGTTCATATGAACACGTAAAATATTTTTCGTTTGTCGAAACTTTGTGTAAGTGATTGGTGTATCAACTTGTTTTCCTCTTGGTCTATCTATTCAGGTGTTATTAAATCGAACTATTCGTGTGTGTCGCACCTGTATGTGGAATTGTGGTTAGCGTAACAAACTATCGATTTGAGAATCCATGACTCACATTCCGTTGCCCCTAACAATTCGTGCTCCGCACTTTGGGGCCGTGAGTGCCTTATAAGAGTAGCAATCAAAATCAGACAAGAGCAGCCCAGGAATTGGCTTGGAGTGCTGTTGACTAGCTGCCATTTCTATCAGTTCAAAATTAGGAAGCTGGAGCAAATATTCCTTGTGTAACCTTGCACGAATACCAAAAACAGACCAAACTACACGTGATACATATACAGGAGTCACAGAAAAAAAAGACCAATGGTAAATATATGGTAAATTTATTAATAATACAAAGCATAATAACAGAAATTATCAAATAGAGGCTAATAAGTTATACAGTGCACCAATATTTTGTATGTGAGCCCTTTGCTACACAGAGAGTATTAAACATTATTTTCATGCTACCATACAGTTTTTCAATGTACGATTGTGAAATAGTATTCGTAAATGTTCTATATTACTTGTCACAGTTGTTTAGTCGCCTTCTGGTCTTCTCAGATTTTCCATAAATCCGAAATTATCAAGAATTCTTGAGCGTTCCATTGGTCTGTTTATAGTTTCAACACATTTCCTATATGAAAGGGATCATTGTATTGCTGAACGATTAATCCACACCTTGTGAGTAATGTTCCTGATAGAATGGTACGATGGTTCAGAAGTTGAATAGACATGTCAGCAGTCAGGGTGCCATAGATTACTGATGTCATTGGCTGAAATGCAGCCCTACGCTTGTAGAGATCTCCCAACATGCTTCGCTGTAGATGTTGTACTTTGATCATGCCGTAACAAGCTGTCGTTGACTTTTTTCCCAAAATATAATTCAGTGTTACATTCATCTGGTAAAAGTACACGTATCCATCTTAGCTCATTTCACTGTTTGTGGTCCGAATCTGATTTCAACTTTTGGATTTTGTTTGGTTACGTGTTTACAGTAGTGGTTTATGAGCGGATACACGTCCATTGAGACAACAATGCTAATATATATATATAATAAAAGGCATAGCTTCAAAACTATTATATCAATTACATTAATTGTCGATAGGCGATCAAGATCAGCATTATAAAACAATAATGAACTTAAGGTAACATTTATTCCTGTATTTACAGCAAGGTCATTGACAAGAGGTGTACCTGACCATCGACTATTTCGTACTCTGACATCCTTAATTGGAGACTTTTGGTCATATACCTTAACTACTTACATTATTAACGGTGCCAGTTTTAAATAGCTTCTTCAAAGTCTTACATATATCTCCAACACTTCATAAAGCCATTCTTAGATTCACACTGCTACTACTGGGAACAGCATCATTGTCGGGACTTTTATAGGCTTTTTACTGGTGTGATGCTTTTTGATTTGTTGGATGACAACGAATAATAATGCAAACTAACAACACATGACAGTACATTGGTGCAGTTCATTTTTTTACACCAAAGAGGGGAGTGGCATTCCTGTATTGTTTGGCTTTTGTATTCTTTTCTACCTACCGTTTCCATAATAATTTTCAAAAATATATAAATAAACGCACTATTATTATATGTGTCACAGTACAGCCATGTAAAATTCTTGACACTGAACCGTATAAATCTTTATTGCTCAGTAAACAGTCCCAAAGGATACACACGAGTAAGCGCAAGTTCACATAGATTTCATAATAAGTAACTGCTTGAGAACTTCTCACAACATACAAGCAGCAAAACACAAGCAAAACTGGTTAAAAACATTTACTCGAGCACAATTAAACAAGTAATTTCTTGAAGCATAAAATATGCACTATATTTATTTTCTGGAAAACAAACAGTATTTGCAGTTGCTTCAAAAAAGAGGCTGATCAAAGCCTAGTGGTTAGCGTTTTCGGATTTTGAACTCTGAGGTTCAAAGTTCTAAGTTCATTGTCACAAAAATTCACCTGCACTATGGGAAATGAGTGCACTACATGAATGACAATCAAATCCCAATATTCATTCAGATTAAGAGTATCCCAAGATTTGGTGACGGGCACTGTTGGCTAACTGCCTTCCGTCTCTAGCTTATCAATTCAAAATTTGGGAGGACTATGCGCAGATAGTTCTTTGTGTAGTTTTGTACAAAACGTCTGAAATAAACAAACAAACCCTCACAAAAATGTAACACCGTCCGTGTTTAATAATTGAATAAGTCGAGTTGTTTAAACATTTGTTTAACAACAAGTTAAAGCTTGGAATGGTCTATTCTTTCATTAGGGTGTGTGTCTATGAGCCGGACTAGTTTCGGAGAATTCCACTCCTCATCAGTGACCCTGGACACTACCACCAATGAAATATCAGACCAAACCAAACTTGTTGTTAAACAAATGTTTAAACAACTCTACTTATTC
>NW_013666638.1:181808-185492 GCF_000517525.1 Limulus polyphemus | reverse complement strand
CAACACGTAAATACACCATTTTGACCGTCCGTGTTTGTTTCTGCCCACCTTACGTTTTCCAGTGTGAGTAAACCATAAAGAAATAAAGGCTATAATTGTTGGGCTAATTTTTAGACCATTTAGATGATGACTAATTCGATAAACTCAATCCTGACGTTCAATACCTCTAAAAATATCGTCATAGTTTTTAAAATAACGTTTCTTTTGGCTGTACAATAATTTGAAATGAATTTATTATCTGTTTTAATGATATCCTAAATCAAAGTATCCGAGTCCCCCTCTCAAAAACAAAATGCCAATATAATTGAAACCATTAATATATGTCTCCTTTGTTTAACCTATCCACACTTACTGTAGGAGAAAGAACTACTCAGCTTCAAAAGATCATTCTTTAGTTTCCCATTTCCGTTTAGAAGAACTTTGTCTTTTGCATCATCCCACATTTTAGCGTTTCCCGCACAATTCTGATAAAGCAAATCACGTGGTATTCCCAGTAAGAAAATTACCGATAAGACATGAAAATAAATGAGTTTGCCTGAAGGACTTCCCTTTATCTCTACTCAAGACATTTGCTACATTAAACACTGAGTGCTCGAGGCAGGATGCAATGTTTAATGTTGAAATGTCAGTTTAACGGGAGTAATTTGTTTCTGGACTCGTTTGGGCGTGTCTGTTCTCTTCAGCTTTATTCTATGACATATCTACCTCGGTGACAGAGTCGTTTTCTTTATTTAGCAAGAAAAATTGGCGACTGCGATCAAACTCCTGCAGCTATTATTCTCCGTTTGACTAAAGATTCCTTCCCCTAATTGTTAGTCAAAGTGACTTTCAGACTAAGCAAGGAAACTCGTTTTCCAGCCGATGTCTTCTGAACAAAGCATGCATGATTTAAATTATCCTTGGTTCAGTTATCTATCGGAGTTTTTCTACGAAAAAAAAAAACAGATAAAATAAGAACGACATTCCTAAAGCCAGTTTTCTCTGAATCGTCATTTTGCTTTTGGTTATTTCGACAGTAATTAATATTAAAACTGAGTGCAAAGTCTTCATTAAAACGTGAAAAACAAATTTCTTAGAGAGAATGCAAACGAATGTCAAATATTATAAGAAATATGATCGAAGGTAGTGTGGAATTTTAACTTTTTACAAGCAGCAGTTATGTGTGCAGAAAATAAGTAAATAAACAGAAAGTTATGACAAATAACGATAACGCTTTTTTCTTTGTCACAAGGCTATTTTAAGTGAAAATGGCTCTTCAGTGTTGTTGAGCATGATGTCAGCATGTCTAATTTGCAGTATTAAATATACATAGAGTACTGTCAATAACAGAAGATTAAAACTGAATTTTCTTTTATATCTATATATATATGATACTTTGTTCTTGTTGGTAGTATCTGATAACACATGTACCACAATTTCAATGTTCCTGAAAGTTCTTGAGGAAGAGGTGAAAGATTTATATAATATAGTTGTTTATAAGCACGAACAGTAGACATATATATGTATATAAAATATCTAATAAGAGCAAAAGTTGATGTTTGTAATTACATATTTTTTTCGTCTCAAAAAGTACTATTACTGTTTACAGTATCGAATTGTGTAATTTAGTTTTAAATAAGAAGATTTGTAATAAATTATTACAATAGAAATAATCTACTATAATGTAGTCCCGTCACGATAACTTACAAGTATTATTTAGTTGAAGACCTGACATCACTGGTCTAAGTGAGATAATAATTACAGTATTGTAGCTGAGTAACTGACAGTCTTAATGACTGAAAGCAGTATTGTAGCCTAGTAACTGACAGTCTTAATGACTGAAAGCAGTATTGTAGCCTAGTAACTGACAGTCTTAATGACTGAAAGCAGAATTGTAGCTTAGTAACTGACAGTCTTAATGACTGAAAGCAGTATTGTAGCTTAGTAACTGACAGTCTTAATGACTGAAAGCAGTACTGTAGCTTAGTAACTGACAGTCTTAATGACTGAAAGCAGTACTGTAGCTTAGTAACTGGCAGTCTTAATGACTGAAAGCAGTACTGTAGCTAGTAACTGACAGTCTTACTGACTGAAAGCAGTATTGTAGCTGAGTAACTGATAGTCTTAATGACTGAAAGCAGTATTGTAGCTTATTAACTGAGCACTGATTTAATCGAATCGCTCACAACAGTATTGTAGCTTAGTAACTGATAGTCTTAATGACTGAAAGCAGTATTGTAGCTTAGTAACTGAGCACTGATTTAATCGAATCGCTCACAACAGTATTGTGGCTGAGTAACTGACAGGACCGGTTTAGTTGAAAGATAGCTGATATCGTTAACTATATCCTATCATTAATATGATAGTTCTTTTATCATGTCAGTATATTTTGTTAGAGCACGATAAAACAAACAATAAAATGAGTCAATATAGACTATCCAATAGACACGAGTTCAAAAGAAACAAGAAAACTGCAGAAGTGGGATACGTAAAACTTCTTGTGCAATATATATTACCATATGGATATAGTCCATTGCATCTTATAATTGTCCAGAAATAATTTATATCTTTAGATGGTGTTGTGGCGTCTTTTATTGGCCATGAAAAAACAATAACACTTAGGCTTGGAATACCAGTGGTTATTAATCAAACAAGTTTATCTATTTTATTTTGATAGCTGGGGTTCTGTAAACCGATTTACAGGTGATTAACTCAAGATTTTGCCCCTTCCCCCCCACCTCATTGTTGAATTAACTTCCGTAAAGTTGTTATAAATGGGTGAAAATATCACTTTATTGTGTTAGAGATGTGAGAAAATGTTATATGTTTTTATTTTCACGTTTTCATGGTGGTCTGGTGAGACAAAATGACAATATAACATAAACGCACACAAAATTCCAGTGACGTGTCGGTGTTTTCTCCTAACAGGCTCACTCTTTATTAGATACAAGAAAAGAAAGAAACGTGCCTATTAGAAAGCTGCACTCAAAGACACCTTATCGCTGTTGCTGTGTTCGTCTTAATATAGCTATTAACATTTGTAACAGGTTTTCTTTACAGACGTTCTTATTAAGACTCAAATATCTCTATTCCATACACAGCTTTTTAGTAGTAGTTACTTCTCTTATGGTGTGGCGTCTCATTTAATCTTTTTTTCAGATCTATAGTCGAAACTATTTTACTAGCTGCCTTCCACGTAGTCTTACATTGCTAAATTAGGGACGGCTAGCGAAGATAACTCTAGTGTAGCTTTGCGCGAAATTCAAAACAAGCAATCGATTTTTTGGTTACGTGTAGTCACTTTATTAGTAAGTAATTATGTAACAACATTTTAAAAATATTAATTTCTATCATTGAAACAAGTAATGAAGGTGAGGCAAGTAGAAAAAGTAAATTATTACAAATAAAAATGTTATAGAAAAAAGATAACTACTGTTGTCGAATTTCAGTTGTCAATTTTCTTTGTTTCTAATTACAGTTCTATTCCAAATTAGTGTTGCGTCAGCGAGGTCACGTGACTAGTGTCACGCCACGTTTCTAGAAGTATCTTGTTCCTTCGTGAATGCCCTAGCATTTACTAGATATAGGGTAGTCTGGTATATATAAGATGGTCACGGCGTGACGGGACAAGATGTGTGTGTAGACAGTGAGTAATTGATCTGCAGTCAGAGAGTATTATTGAGCATGTTCGTTGTTATAGCGTTT
>NW_013666638.1:179375-180868 GCF_000517525.1 Limulus polyphemus | reverse complement strand
AACGAATTTGCGGAGAATCGATTAACGAACGGAGACGTAAAATTAGGTTATAGGTTATTAAGAACTGGTAGAATAACTGCTGATGATGAAACAATTTTAAATAATCTGCACATATAATGAAAAACAAATGTGAATCTTCTTCATCAACTAGTATCATTCCATTTTATATGCTTAAATTGTTTTAATTTTTTTATAATTTCACAATCATTACTTTGTATTGTAAAATTTGTAACATAACATAACATCATTGAAGTGTAGGCCTTCAGTTGTAAGAATTTTTATATTATACAGTTTCAACAATAACATTTATTATTTTTTGTAAAATAGTAAATATTATAAAATACAGCTTGTATTAAAAAAACACTTAAAAGTGATGTCAAGGATTGTTATTGTAAATAAGGTTTCATAGTATAGGCTATACAATGCCTGTTTTGCATTATTTCAACATTCGCTTAGGTAACATTGTGTGACTAGTACGTGCACGTTAAATATATGTGCTTACTTGAGATCCTTCGTGCAACTGAGCGCCTCTGTTACCAGCGTGGTTATCAGAGAAGGAGGAGGTTGGGTGATATATCACATTATTAGAATTTAGAAGATAAATTATACTTTTATTTCTTTATCACTAGTAATTATTCACCTACTCATTGTAGATTGCAGTGTGTTCTCTCCATGTATGTAACCATTACCGTGGTTGGATTGCTTATTTGTGAAACTAAATTTCATTGGTCTTCCCCAGTGGCCTGCATTTAGAGACGTGTTTTTACTATATTTTCACAAGCGGCCACTGATGGCGAATGACTATTTACAATGTGAGATTTTATGGGCTTGAGCACACATATCTGTTTTTAATATTCAGGTTAATTTAAATATAAAGCTTGTGAACAAAGATTAAATCGGATAAAAAGTGTATTATCATCGCTGTGGGAATTCTACTTTCTCCATATATATATATATATTTAAACTAAAGAACCCGTGGGCCTGTGGCCCACATTTACAGGACTGATAAAATGCAAATTTTGATTGAACTACTATTTTGAAAATTTTCTGTGTAATATTCAATGCCAAATTTGGGGTCCGCTTTCGGGGAATTCCAGTAAAAGTGTTTTCACGAAATATTCGGGTTTCCTAAGTAGTTGGGTGAAAAGTTTTACATTTGTGTAAACTTCGGGGTCGAGACGATTCATATGGCATCATTTAGAAGTTGATGATTACAGCAGTGGGAAACTCACGACTTAGGCACCAACTGCTATGATAAAATTACATTGTCCAATACAGAACCCTAGAGTCAGATGTATAGAACTGAAAACTTCGCTTTCAAAGGTTACATCATAGTTACAACCTTGATATAGAGAATATACTTAGTCCGCGATTTTTTGTCTAGCTTATACAGCTGCAGGCTGATCACGTAGCACGAGTTCTCATCATTTACTTTTGTTTGTGACTCTCCTATGATCAGTGACATATATATATATATATATATATATATATAA
>NW_013666638.1:173312-178841 GCF_000517525.1 Limulus polyphemus | reverse complement strand
TACTTTTGTTTGTGACTTTCCTATGATCAGTGACATACATGTATATATATATATAGAAAACAACTTAAAACGTTTATTGTTGATTGAAAAAATTGTAAGCAATAACCACCTCTAAGCCTAGAAATATGTTACTCTCCATAAAGTTTATTACAGAAAATTTGTTTTTCAAAGATCTATTTCTAATCTATTACACAAACAACTTTTTTTAATCAAAGAAGGAGTATGTTTATGTAAAAATAAATAAATAAATTGATTGTAAGTGTAAAATAGTTGTTATATGTTCCACGGGTATCGAAACCTAACTTTTATCGGTGTAAGCTTATAATGCTAAAAATCAGGCTTGGGTGGTCGTGGTGGAAAGAGCACAGATAACCCTTTTTTTAATCTTTGCGCTTAACAACAAACAATGCAAATCAAAAAGAACTTTCACTGGAACTTACCAAGACAGCGGCATCTAGGTTACGATATAGAAAGTAAAAGCTAAACACTATTTATACAAATCTTTTTAACGTAAAACTCACTACCTTAAAAATTTTGTAATAAAGGATTCATTGGAATAAATTTGCAATTTTCTAATACTCTATTTTTAAATATTTTGGAAAAATCATGATTTTTGTTGTCCATTTGTTTCGGTTACCCTTATAGTATGGAAGGTAACCATGTGTTCATACATAGTATGGTATGAACACATGGTTACCTTCCATACTATGTATGAACACATGGTTACCTTCCATACAATGTATGAACACATGGTTACCTTTCATACTATGTATGAACACATGGTTACCTTTCATACTATGTATGAACACATGGTTACCTTTCATACTATGTATGAACACATGGTTACCTTCCATACTATGTATGAACACATGGTTACCTTCCATACTATGTATGAACACATGGTTACCTTCCATACTATGTATGAACACATGGTTACCTTCCATACTATGTATGAACACATGGTTACCTTCCATACTATGTATGAACACATGGTTACCTTCCATACTATGTATGAACACACGGTTACCTTTCATATTATATATGTACACACATAATTCATTTCCTACATTTTTCTATGACAAATCTTCCACTCTGTTAAAGGTATTTTTAATCATTAAGTTAAGTTATTAACCATTAAAACTGGTATCATATTTAACATTTCCGTAAATATGTATTAAATCAAATAGGTTGTGCTGAGATTAAGTTGTGTCATAAAATTAAGGATTATCTTGAGATTTCACCATAAATTCGTAAAAGAAACTTCTCAATAGAACTAACATTATATATTGTGTTTTTTTGCAGTTTTATTTATTTATTATATATAAACATCATTTTATGTACTAGCGATAGATGGCGCGTGCTCTATTCGGCTAGATAAGATGTCTATATTTTCCTGAAGATTCAACAAAGCCCCGACTCTTCACGTAAGACAAAACAAACAACAGCCACATATCCAAGTGTCCAATAAGTCAAGTGAGCCCTTATGTTATCCAAACACAGACCACCGATTATGTTTCCAGTTCTAATACATAAAGAATGAAAATAGTATAAGAATTATGTATAGTTATGTGCAAATGGAGGCTTAGTACAAGAATGATATACAAATTGTATATACTTATCTAAAAATAATAAACAGGTAAAACAAACGCTATATGTGATTTTATAATTAATTAAAAATAGTAAGTACTGAAATGATTAATAAGTTAACTTGTTGTTATTTCTTAGTGCATAGCAACTAAAGGGCTATTTGTGCCAACCGTTCCTAATACAGGAGTGATAGAGTAGAAGGAAGGCAACTATTCAATACCATCCGCTGCCAACTCTTAGTGTACTATAGTTGAATAGTCACATTACAATGCTCTAGCTGAACATGTTTGGTGACTGGATTCGTACACGTGACCTGCAGATTGCCAGTCAACACCCTAACCATCAGGCCATGCATACTTTTCCCAGAATCATCAGTTTTTGGCGTCATCATACTTCCTACGAACTTCAAACAGTATTTAGTTCCACCGTGACAATATATCGGCTGTGGTTTTCAGGATAATAGATAATTTGCTTATTCTAAATCGTTTTTAAGATAATATAATCGGATAAATCATTTTAAAAACTTTTAAGAAAGTTTTCTTCGGGAGATCAGCCGCTGAGTGAGAGTATAGAGGATATGAAGTCACGTGATTGAAAGCGGAACTAGTTTTACCAACTGCCATTTTGGATGTAAACATGACGACATTCCCAACTCTAACGTTACAATGTGTACAGGAAAACTTTGCGCTTAGAGCTTTGACAAAGGGTTTAGATGAACCGTCTAAACATTGGTACAAGGTAAAATGTCAGCAATTTGGAATGGCTATGACATACCCTTGTTCTGTTCCCCAGGCAATGACAACAGGTTTTGATGCCGATTTATTGGTCATGTTGACAAACGGAGACACGGTTATGGACATTCCCGACGCGGAATACCCAGATATTTTCAGTTACATAGTTTTCAGTGCCTCAACAATTCACAGGAAAGGCACACAAAAGTTTAGATGTGTGCAGGTTGGGTGCGTAGTGTGAGATTGTGAAAAATCTACGACTCGTAAAATTAAGTAATATACTGGAAGGTAAACAACTGGTACAAAAACTGGACCTAGATGAGTTCTAATTAATCATCTTTATTTGCTTAGCAGTATTGCATGTGTGCTGACTATTGATATCGTTCTAAATTAAAATCGACTTCTTTGTGAGGTTGTTTGCTAACATTGCTTACGTTTATTAGATCTATTAGTATTTAGGCCTAAAATCTAGATATATAATTGTTTAACGACATAACGCATGGATTCTAATGTTACCTTACATCTATATTTGCATTTTATAAGCCATATACTAGTAAAGCTTTTAATGCATGATTCTATCCAAATATTCACATTTTTCATGAAACAAGCACTGCAAAGCATCAGCTACAGGCTCCTAAATATACTTATAATGTTTGAGATAATATTATTTATTAATGAGTATGTGGAAATATGTGTAATTAATGGCGGTTTAATGTGTTAAAATGACTCAACAATAACAATTTACAGCAACACAGTTACATTTTCATATTTGTGATCATATTTGACAATAAAATAGTAAAAAAACATTAGGACTAATAAGGTTGTTAAATTACCAGTAGTTCACACATCGGCCCGGCATGGCCAGGTGGTTAGGGTGCTCGACTGCAATCTGCTAGTTGGAATCCCCGTCACACCAAAAATGATCTTCCTTTCAGCCGTGGGGGTGTTATAGTGACGGTCAATCCCACTATTCTTTGGTAAGAGAGTAGCCCAAGAGTTGGCGGTGGGTGGTAGTGATTAGCTGCCTTCCCTCTAGTCTTACGCTGCTAAATTAGGGACGGCTAGCGCAGATAGCTCTCGTGTAGCTTTGCGCGAAATCCATAACAAGTTCACACATTAAGAAATGTTTATGTAGTAATGCTATAACTCAGGTACTAGCTTTATATATAATCATAATTGTGAAATGGGATGAAGTATTATATTAGGTGGGCTTTGCTGGGTCGGTTTCAATAAATGTTCCTTGTTCAAGCCCACAGCTAGAAGCTTTTGTGGTGCTGGTATTTTCATTGTCTGAAAGAAAATGCTTTTAATACACATAGCAGAAATATCCGCCCTCCTGGAAGGTAAAACTGCTAGTCCTGCAGAAGGTTATTAGGCCTGCGGCTTTTTCTGGAATTGTCTGACAGTTCTACAACAATGCACTCATACTTGACATTCAATAATGTTCACCATCCATGAGAAAAATGATTTTATTGAAATTTTAGTTTAAAAATGCGCTATCATCACAGTATTACGTCACAGTAGATTTTATTGAAGTATATTTTTTTGTAAGCTCAGTTATCAATGACAGTGTTTTGCTTTTCTGTTGCAGCACTCATGAGATTTTCACTAAAGAAAAACAAATTACTTTTTAAGTTTGTTTTTATTGTTTTATATTTGAAACTTACTCCTTTTTTGGTTAAATCTCAAACATATAATTTTTGTAAAAATTTCGATTGTTTTGTATTTATTTATCTCAGCTATAAAATACTGTCTAGTTATAAAAATATTAACCAGTTATGATTGGTGATGATCGGTACGTAGTTTCCGAGATCCGAGTGTTGGGATATATTTACAAACATATTCGTACCTTATTATAATGGAGCTTGCGATGTATACGTTTCGCAGCTCATTTCACCTCAGTAGCCCATTTATTCCTTCGCTCTTCACAGGCTCGGAATCTGTAGAATGATAGTTTGTACAACCAACAGCAACACAACCAGTTAGCATTATTACACGACTAAGTTCTAAGCATGTAACCAGTTCGTTCCTACTTCCAATATGGCGGAATAAACAAAGCCGTCCCAGTGTATATCCTCTTTATAATATCCATGTGAGCAATCAATTCAATTTATGTCGTATACAAATTTAGAGAATATTTGTATACTGGATTGCAGAACGAAAGGTCTAAGGTTCGAACCAAGATATGCTCCTGAACATGCTCCATGTTCATATCTATGAACGCGTTCTGAAAGCGAGCCACCCATACTGTTTATTTAAGAGTAGTCGTCTAGGTGGCGGATGGCACTAATTGGTTTACCTCTCTCACTGGTAAGCAATTCAATATCAGGGACGACTATGTTCGTGTTTTGGAATCTCTGATCTGGTTGTTTAATCCACGTGTCGCATAAGGTTCTGTTTAAGAATCAAAGTATCAATTACGAAGATTATTTTATTTACTTGCATACAAACTTCAAAGAGGTGAAAACTTAACCATAACGATGTAGCATGGTTTCACTTTAAACTGCTGTTGCAACAATAATGTAACTGAGATGTATACAACTTGTAATTATTGGATTTTTTCAGTTGATTAACTTCACTGTTGGTTTATTGGGCTGGGCATAGCCTAGTCGCTATCGTGCCATGATGTGAATCCAAGAATTCATGGTTCGCAACTATAAGAATGACTATCAAACCTAAAAATTCGATCAGACGAAAGTAGCCCTAAAGCTGGAGGTCGACTAGATGCCTTCCTTTTAGTCTAGTTTTCTCAATGCTGACCGCATATCGGACATCACGAATCTGCACGAATGCGTCTGTTCGAAAATGTATTTCAATCGTCCCTTTCTGCTTTGTTTGCTACAAAAGATTTTCCGTCCACCGAACCCGTGACTCTAGGTTTTGGAGCAACTACTCTTGTCCTTTCAACATTAGAGGCGGCTGTAAGCATATAGTGGTTTTGTGCGAAGCTCTGGAACAAACAAACAATCAAACACTTAACTAATTTTTTATACTGAGAAAGTAATACTTTTTTGTATTTTGGAATTCTTATTCTCGGAATTTCTTCCATTTCATTCTGTTAACCCCTTGTAACCAAGTTGCCAAGAAATGTTGTAAGTTACCTGTAACATAATTTCATACATTATTACTGTTAGATATTTATTTCATACATTATTACTGTTAGATATTTATTTCATACATTATTACTGTTAGATATTTATTTCATACATTA
>NW_013666638.1:170652-172393 GCF_000517525.1 Limulus polyphemus | reverse complement strand
ATACATTATTACTGTTTTTTTTACATATTTATTTCATACATTATTACTGTTAGATATTTATTTCATACATTATTACTGTTAGATATTTATTTCATACATTATTACTGTTTTTTTTTTACATATTTATTTCATACCTCCTCTCAATAGAAGATAGATGCCTTAAACCGTACTTTAAAACAGGTCCCTCGGTAGGACAGCGGAAATTCTTCGGATTTACAACGCTAAAATCAGGGGTTCTATTCCTTCGCTATAATAAAACAGACACACACACACAAACAGTTTACAAGGAACAATTACATCATATGATAAAACTTTTCTTTAAATAATAAAAACGTAGGTTATTAGAGTTGATCGACTTTTCTCTTCATTTATTGGGCAAAGCATGGTCTAGTGCACTGACTGAGAATCCGATGATTCTAGGTTTGCAACTCGCTGCTGTAAAACCACGCTCCCCATTTTGGGGATGTCAGTGCGCTATACGAGCGACGGTTAAATCTCACTATTCGATCATACAAGGGTAGTCCTAAAGTTTTAGGTAGGTGGTGATCGTTAAATGTCTTCTCTCCGTTCTATCCTTTCAAACAGTTATACACAGGTAGATAACCCTGGAGTAGTTTGTGTGAAATTCTGAAACAAACAAGCCACAATTAATAGATTAAATACATTTGTATCGTTTAGTAAACAGAACTCTTGGAGATTAAAAATGTGTTTCAAGAGTTTTCGATTTTTTTTCAAAGAATTAATTACACCAATTCTAAAGAGAAACGTAAACATAATATAACTTATAATAGCTTCTTAATGTCAGATTAACCACACTAGTTCTTTCTAGTGGTACTTGTACATATATAGAGAGATAAAGTAGTGTGCGAGTTTTAAAACCCATTGCCAATCTCACTGGTTGCCATCTCTCCCTGATAAGCAATTCAAAATTGGGTACGGCTATGCTTGTACCGTAGAGTTTATGACCTGGCCGTTTCGATCACAAATGGTGCCGTTAAGGCCGAGAATGTAAACTATCAAGATTAATTTTATTTACTTAAATACTAAATTCAAAGCCGTGAAGACTTAATAATCATGATCGTATACCATGTTTTCACTATAACCTCCTATGTTGCAACAGGAATGTTACTAAGACATGTATGATGTTGAACTTGTGATTCTTGAATACTTTTCTAGTTGTGAGTGCAGTTTAAGAATGTTGATAGAATTTCAATTTTCAATCATGTAAGAGTAGTCCTAAACTTCGAGATCGGTGCTGTTGATTACATGTCTTCTTTCAAGTTCAGCGGAACTCAAATTTTTTTTCAATAACAACTCCATTTCACTCATCCAGAATCTGCGTAACTCCATGTATTTGAGAATGTATTTCAACCTGTCCATTCAGCTTTATTTGCTACATAGGGCTTTGTGTCGACCAAACTCGCGACTCCAGGTTTGGGAACCGCTCCTTTTATCTATCCTTTTAAAATTAGTAGCAACTATACGTAGATAGATAGTCCTTGAATAGTTTTGTGCGAAATTCTGAAACAAAGAAATTACACTTAGTGGAGTTAAGCATATTTTATTCTTTTGTAAACAGAACTGTAGGATGATTAAAAAATATATATTTCTCGAGTTTTCGACTCTTTGTTCAAAGAGTTAATGACACCATTTCAAAGAACATGAATTAAATATAACCTATAATAGCTTTTAAATTCTTGCTTTACCACACTGTCTCCATCTAGTGGTATATACAGGGTGG
>NW_013666638.1:165533-169907 GCF_000517525.1 Limulus polyphemus | reverse complement strand
GACTAGATTTCAAAAATTCATTGTGACTGCCTCTTCAATCCTTGAGGTGGGATATTGAACTTGGGTGATAATTTATGTTATGAGATTACCTGCTTCTATGTAAATCAACGGCTGTTAACAAAAAAAAAGAAAAAAAAAGAGGATTCTGTTCTCTAGTACAGTAAATTATTAAATTATGATATGTTCTAACTTTGAAAGAATAACAAGTAAACAGTTCGAAATTTACGAACTGTATATATCTTTATATCTGTATCAAAACTAACTGTTAGTTGTAAACAAGACTACTCTTTTCATTACTCTTGGTAGAGGCTGTGGTGAGTTTTAATTAATACAACAGGAAAAACTTATAGGAACTCTTATGAACTTCTCTCTAGATAAATATGATATATTGAACCATTAATTAGTATTACTTTGACATTTATTGACGTTTGCCATTCCAAAAGAGATGGTGCTTTACCAAAAATGTCACTTTTAAAAAATAGCTAACATTTGAAAACCTAACACTCATATAAGTATCGATCGTTGTGCAGCTCGCATTTACAAATACAAATAAGTATCGATCGTTGTGCAGCTCGCATTTACAAATACATTTAAGTATCGATCGTTGTGCAGCTCGCATTTACAAATACATTTAAGTATCGATCGTTGTGCAGCTCGCATTTACAAATACAAATTATATTGTATCGTTATACTGTGGCTCAGAGCGTTTATGGTTCATAGCCTGTTGCTGCAAGATCGTGCTCTATGGGTGTATTATAAAAGTGACGATCAAACAATACTATTCATTACAGTAGTCCGCTAATTGGTGGTTGCTGTTGACTAGCTGTATTCCCTCCTGTCTGTAAGCTCAAACTTCTGTACAGTAATGCCCAGATAACCTTTGGTGTAACTTTTTACGAAAATTTGGAACATTTGCATTTTGACCAAGATGCAAATGCAAAAGTTGAAACTTAAAGAAATGGTCCACCTTCTAACTTTCTCTTGAATATGAACATCCTGTATTAACGTTTCTTGAGATACTTTTTTGTATAAATGCTTAAAAAGTTCCATAATAGTTTTAGATTTGAATCTTTAGAAAAAAAAATTTCAAATATATATACATTTTTTTTCTTAGAAATCTTTACTTGTAAGATAGTGGAGTAAATTTTCCCACGGAAAGCTTAGGCTCAGGCATTTTAAATTACTGGTCAACTGGGCAATATTATCAGATTCCTAAGTATAACGTACCATTTGTTATTGCTTATTCTAAATAGATTATGTGTTTTCCCTGTAAATGTTATATATATATCATTGTCAAAACTTTTAAAAGAGTTTTATTTAGCCAATCAACGACTAACTAAGAGTATACAATACGTATATGAACCATGAATTCGAATTTTGAGAATAGTGGTATATCAGTCTGTGAACTGTAAGGTTCGAGAATCGAGTCGTAACATGTCGCTGAAAACACTCCACGTTTCCTGCTGTGTGCACTTTCTAAAAGCAACAGTCAATCTCACTGTTCTTTTAAGATTAGCCGTGTGTGGACGGCGGATGTCACTAACTGGTTGTCTTCTCTCTGTCTGGTAGGAAATTTAAAATTAGGTTCGGCTATGCTTGTACTGTGGGTTTTATGACCTGGCCGTTCCGATGATGTGTCGCATAGGGTACAGTTAAGGTATAACAATATAAACTACCAATATTAATTATTTCCTCAAAGGACGCCGAACGCCTCCTGGAAGGGTCACCTGATTTTACCAGTCACACCACTAAAATGACGTCACATAAGGGATGCTTAGAGTTGTAGTATGTACTATCGTGACGTCAGTAAATCGTGCGCATGTCATAAATCACGAGAACAATTGTGTACTCTGTGGGATACAATACAGCATGATATATGAACTTCAAAAGCAAGAAATAAAAACATTTGTCACTCTTAATTTTGATTTTATTTACTTTTGAAAAAGAACACTTCCAGAGACCCTTCACAAGAACATCTATTATAAAAATGTCAGCTATCAAGATTGATTATATTTACTTAAATACTAAGTTCAAAGACTTAATAACCATGACCATACAGCATAGTTTCACTTTAAACTGTTGTACTGCAATAGTGATGTAACTAGGCCACATATAATATTTCACTTGAGATTTTTGGATCTTCTTCCTTTCTCATTCCGTTTTATGTTAATTAAATGTAACCAACTTGTAAATATTGTAAATTATCTGTAAAGTAATTTCTTACGTTAATGCTGTATTTTGTATATATGTTTAATACGTCCTATGGGTAGCCCTAAAGTTGGAGGTCGGTGTGGTTGAACTGATCCCTTCCCGGATTTTTTCCTTTTAAAATTAGAAGAGGTTATACGAAGATAGATAGCCCTTGAGTAGTTTTGTACGACATTCTAAAACAAACAAACCACACTTAATAGCGTTAAATAAGTTTTATTGTTAAAAAGTACATTTTTGTAAATAGCACTCACATAGAATTAATAAAAGGTGTTTCACGAGTTTAACTTTTTTTCACAGAATGAACGAAAGCAATTTCAAAGAAAAACCTAAACCAAATATGACTAAATAGTTTTTTAAATCACAGATTTACCACACTAGTTCCCTCTAGTGGTACTTATATAAGTAGAAATAAAATTGTGACTTTGTAGATTTTTATTAAATAGTGAAAACTGATTATCATTGCCTCTTCAAACATAAAAATGGGATTCTAAATTTGAGTGATAATTTATGTCGTCAAAGTAGATGTGTGTGCAAATTAACAGCAATAAAAAAGTATCTTGGATAAACTTCCTCCTCTAATAAATTATTAAAATCATATACAAGTAGGAAATAGCAACAAATAAACAGCTCGAAAGTTACTTACAATATTCTTATGTTCGTTTAAGAACTCATTGTTAGTTGTAATCAATATTACCCTTTTCATGACTCTTGGGAGAGACTGTTTTAATACAACTGCAAATGCTGGTTGAAGAGATATTTTTTTGGGGGGGGGGAATATAGGAACCCATGCGAATTTCTATCTAGATAAATATGATATAATTTACCATTAATTAGACTTACTTTAATATTTCCTCCTCTTTTACTGTTCGAAAAGAGATTATACAATTGAAAACTGCTGACATTTTAAAACCTAATCCATAGAAATATCCGATATTTACCTACTATTAAATTAGTGTAGTTTAAAAGCTAGAGGCGGTTGATGTCGACTGGCTGTATTCTCTCCAACATCAGTTCAAAACTGCGGACAGTAATGTACAGATAGTCTTCTGTGTAACTTTGCACGTATATTATGGAACAAATAATCATAAGTATTTTAATATCAGCTTCACCAAGTAGAGAGAAGAAGCCGAAACTTAAAGAAATGGTTCATCTTCTAACTTTCTCCAAAATAAGAACAATCTATATCAACTTGTATTGAAATATTGCTTGTATAAAAGATTGCAAAAACACCTTACTAATTTGGTTATTTTATTTGTATCACTATCAGTAATAAAAACTATTTTCATTTTATCGTGTTTTTTGTGATACTTCTCTACTTATAAAATTATAGAATACTGCAGTAAATTTTTCCACCAGGAGCTTAGGCTTAGAAATGTTAAATTACTGTTCAACTAGGGAACATTACCAGGTCGCCACGCGTATAAATATAATGTACTATTTGTTAATGTTTATTATAAACTGATTACCCTTTTTCACTTGAAATGTTAAACTGCTTAGCAAAAGCTCTCTAATTAAATAAGTATAAGCTTACATAATCTCAAGAGTCTCGAAGAGATGATTTTAATAATTGAATAAAGAAGCAGAGAAACGGAATCCATTGTATAGGGTTATCTTTAGATTAAGTATTGTATTATTATTATTGAGATTTCTCAATGCACAATATACACAGCGTGGTCACAAGTAAATAGACCCCACCTTTTCAGAAAAAAATGAAAATTTTCTGTCATATTCACATGAATTGATATATTTATAATTTAATTAATATCTAGTAGATCTTCCTTTCGCTTCGTGCAGTTCGTCGATCCTTTGGGGCATCGTGAGAATCATCTTGTCAATTTTAGATTGTGGGATTTTCGACCACTCTTGCTTCAAAACTTGGAGTAGATCGCTCTTCGAAGTTGGTTTTTTGGTTGTTTCTTGACTTGCCGGTCGAGTATGGCCCAAAGGTTTTCGATGAGGTTCATGTCAGGAGATTGGCTTGGTTAGGGCAACTTCTGGATACCATTTTCTTCCTTCCACTTTTGGGTGTTTATAGCAGTGTGACACGGTGCTCCATCTTCCTGGAATAATGTCGTGTTGTTGTCCACGAAACCCGAGGAATAAAGTGGCAAGAGTTCTTCCTCCAATATTTTGACGTATTTCGCAAAATTTATGTTGCCAACT
>NW_013666638.1:159890-164533 GCF_000517525.1 Limulus polyphemus | reverse complement strand
GAGCCAAAACTCTTAGTGAGGCATTCTCCAGACCCATATCCTTCCACTGTCCGAAAATTGAGTGAATCTTGATTCGTCTGAGAACAATACCGTCTTCCAAAAGTCCAGAGGTTTGGTCATCATATCACTTGCCCACTTCTTTCGTCTGACTGTGTTGGCAAGTCTTAATAAGGGCTTCCGTCTAGCTGCTCTGCAACGATAACCCAATCTGTGGAGAATCCATTGAACAGATTTCGGGCTCATCCCACCAACTTTGTTGACTGTCGAAAGCGGGATTCCCAAAGTCTGCGAAATTTGTCGCTGACTTATTCCACCATCTGCTTGACCAACTATCCTTCCTCTAACAAAATCTGACAATTCGAGAGAACCTTGAGTTCTAGGCATGTTGTAGCACAAGATAATTAGTGTATGGACCATTTTCATTTATATAGTACTCTGTGAACACAAATTAATTAGTATAAATCAGTTAAATGACAAAAAATTAGGTGCCAATGCATGTGAATATGACTGAAAAATTTCATTTTTTCTGAAAAGGTGGCGTCTATTTACTTGTGACCACGCTGTGTACATTCATGTTTGGATGTGTTTATGTCTGCTAGGTTAATTTCTAGACTTAATTTTTTATAGCACTATTTCATACGTCTGAATATCTGTAATGGAAACATTGTAAATACAATTACCTTGGATTATATAATGTTAGTTAACCATAAATAATATTTCTGTTATTCTTTGATAGATTGTTTAGACAGAGTATTCATGAAGAGTAAATTGGAATAGACGGCAACTGCCTATTGCAAAAATAAGTGTAGAGGACGACGTTTCGAAAGTCTTTCGTCTTCAGTCGGAAGTTGCGATGGTTCATTGAAATGCAAAAGTTATGGGTTCTTGTTGAAATAATTAGAAAGAGGTTATCGAAAAACGTTAAAATTTTATAAAAAGGGGACAAGAAAACTTCGACTTAGCTGGGTAAGGAAGTGAAATTGTCATATGGAATTTCGCTACAGAAACTTTTTGTACCTATAAAATATTGCTTGAAAATGTTTTACGCTAAAGTTGTATATAAAACAACTCTCGAAGATAAATCTATATTGAAAGTTTTAATGAAAAATAATATTTTTCTTTCAAAGCTGAATAATAACAAATAATTAAAACATTTTATAAATGTAAAACGTTATAAGGAGGGCAGTGCCAAAAAATGCAAAGCAAAATATAGGGATGACACAGCTATACATAGATCATACCTACATGACTTTCAATATTAAAGTTTAATGTTTCACCGTAAAATTCACGAGTACAAAATGGTTACGAGGTCAATTCGACCGACCTCGTATCAAGAGTTTGTAATAATCAAGACATGTTTTGACTCAACTTGGTTCTCCTTGTACATAAGCCCAACGCTCTTAGTTACACTACATTGATGCCTACCTTGACATGGCCATGATATAATGCCTATAGTCCCTGGCTGTGACATGACTGTTCATTACCCTTCAACACACTAATTTGTTTGCACCAGTCACTCACTCTATGAATATATTGCTATGGTCCCTAGCTGTGACATCACTGTTCATCCCCTTCAACATTTGTTCGCGCCATTCGCTCACTATGTAATTAACAATAGCATTTTGTTCAGTGACAAATATGAAGCGTAGAAATAATTCAGCTTCTTAGTTTCAACTTTAGCCAAGCTACCCAAAACATGTATCGATATTGCTTGCATATGACAATTAAACAGCAACTACACAAAATTCAACTGAAGAAACTGAAACACGTCCAATCAAGACGACTTCCGTAATTCTCGCTGCAATGTATTCTTACGTATGCTGTCTAGATCTTACCAGACCATGCCAACCAGACGAGTCCAATATACAAGGAACAACGAAGAAAGTACATATTGTTGGTTCTGTGTCGCTAAGGTAAACTTTTTGTACATATTGTTGGTTCTGTGCCGCTAAGGTAAACTTTTTGTACATATTGTTGGTTCTGTGCCGCTAAGGTAAACTTTTTGTACATATTGTTGGTTCTGTGCCGCTAAGGTAAACTTTTTGTACATATTATTGGTTCTCTGCAGCTAAGGGTAAAATGGTTGTACATATTGTTGGTTCTGTGCCGCTAAGGTAAACTTTTTGTACATATTATTGGTTCTCTGCAGCTAAGGGTAAAATGGTTTGTACATATTGTTGGTTCTGTGCCGCTAAGGTAAACTTTTTGTACATATTATTGGTTTTGTACAGTTAAGGGTTTAAGTGTTAACAAAAAAAAAAAACAGAGAAGGGATTCAAAACTGTTTCCAGAATTGGAAGAATTATGTTGAAACCTTTAAATAATATGTATATCTCACAGAGAGGTTACAAGAAGTCCAAGCATAACCAAGCAGTGCACCACAGCCAGATTGTCAACTAATCCAACAGGGGTATCGACATGAAATGTTATTGAAATAACTGACTTCCCTTCGTTACTTCGTGTATCAGGGAGTAGTAGGAAAAAGGCATCCACTTACTGAAGACTGTCCGTATTTTTGTCATTAGCTGAATGACAAAACATTACATGTCCGACGATATTAACATACTAATACACCTCATACCATCTGACATCTTACAGAGACTTTTGAAGAGATGCATGAGGCAAAATTATATTCAATACTTGTTAACGAGATGTGTGATATTGCTAACAATGAACAGCTGGTCGCATTATTTCGCCGAGTATATCATTGAGTATTTTATTGATTTAGTTGATCTGCCTCAGACTAACTCACCTACTATCTACACTATGCTTTATGAAATTCCGATACAATACAACACGCCGCCAATCCGACCGTTCAGGGGACAAGCATGTGATTGTGCAGCAAATACGTTTGGCCACATTCGTGTTTTTGCTGCACAATTCAAGCATTGCAGCCATTCACATTCACTGCTTGGCACATTGTATAAACCTGTGCCTACAAGATCTAACTAAAAAGTGCAAAGATGTTCGAGATGATTTGGACCTAATGTTAGAGGTGACTTGCCTTAGCAAGTTATCATCAAAAGCATGTTTCCAAAATTGCACACTCTCTGTCCTACACTATGGACTGTCCGTACAGGTGCCATAAAAGCGACCCTTGACATCTACAGTGTATTGTGTGCTGTTATGACTCAGATGAACAATGGATCCGGGAGAAGAGTTGGTGACGTTTCGGTAATGCTTGAAAATTTCCAAATTTGTTATGAATTGCGTTTCTCTATCTTTCCTTATCTATTACTGAACAACTATCGCAAACATGAAAGCAATAAACATCACTCTACGATGCACAAAAAGATGTACATCTGGCAATAGGATTTATTCAGCGATAATGTTCAGAACAGACCTATAGAGCATTCTACGTTCCTGTAACATGGGTTGTGAGAGGTGTAACAGTTGCTTCAGTAATGCCCACTCACCAAAGGCCTCCAAGAATAATAGACAAAGGTGAAACAAACCGTACCTTTTACAGCCCAGAAAGCTTTAACATGAAGCCATATTACACTTTTTTAGATCTATTGGACAGTGAACTATTTCGGTGGTTGACCAGAAAGACACTGTAATTGCTGGCAATACTGTACGAATGTTTTTTACTGCTGTTCATTGAAAAACAGTAACTTTTTTGTACAACAAACACCTTTAAAACCTATTCCGGTTACTTTGATTTTGAATGCTTGCATACACAGCTGTTATGATGCCAGAAACATTAATGAAGCAAAGGAAAACGATATGAGAAACGTCTCAAGCATCTAATTCATGTCTTATACAATGAATGAAGTGCCAGTGGCTAGAAGATAACTTCCAGAAGTTCTTAGACTACTACGTATAACACAATATCGTTAATCACAGCAACAGCAGAAATGTGTCTTTCATATCTTCGCCGCATGAAAACGATAAAAAATTACACAGAAAATACTTAATGACTTGGTGAATGGTTAAAGCCATATAGAAACCCTCGTCGTATTAGGAAACTTTTTATTTCTGCCCTCACACAAAGTGTATTAATTTAAGGTAGCCAGGCTTCAATTTGGTAAAATCAAACATTGGCAATATTTGTTAAATGCAAGAGAAATAAGTTCAACATAAAGCAACACAACATTGTGTCAAAGCAAGAACTGTTAAATTAAAGTTAAATCAGACTTTACCATCTAAGAGTCCAATCGTATTACTTAAACATGGTCTTTTAGTCGATTCATGGCACTAAGTATGAAAAAAAAACAGGATTTGATACCAGTACGTGTAATTAAAGATTGTTTGTTTGATAGAAAAGCCACGTTGGTCTCTGCTGTGTCCATTGCGGAGAATCGAACTCCGGATTTCAGCGTTATAAGTTTGTATACTTACCGCTGCCCCAACTGGGGACGAGACCTTATATACCCTGGTACAGCAAATCAAAGAATTTATTAGACCTCTACATTACAAATTATAGTTTTAATTTTACCTTTGACGAAAATAAGTCTTTAATATCACCATTATATAACTGTCTAATACCGAATAATATATAAGACGCAATGCCATAAGATTATTCATGCACCTAAAGTTTATTAATCAATAACAGAGGCCTCCGGTAGTCTTATTGTCTTGAACTTTTTTATCTGTTCTACTGGAATTCTTGCACGCTGAATCCGAAAATGATATCCATTTTT
>NW_013666638.1:154686-158919 GCF_000517525.1 Limulus polyphemus | reverse complement strand
GTGTACAAATCACTTTACAAGATCTTAAGTAATTTAACTAGCTGTAAAGTACACAAATCACTTGACAATATCTTAAGTACTTTAACTAAATGTAAAGTGTACAAATCACTTGACAATATCTTAAGTACTTTAACTAAATGTAAAGTGTACAAATCACTTGACAATATCTTGATTACTTTAACTGCAAAGTGTACAAATCACTTGACAAGATCTTGATTACTTTAACTGTAAAGTGTACAAATCACTTGACAAGATCTTGATTACTTTAACTGTAAAGTGTACAAATCACTTGACAAGATCTTAATTACTTGAATATTTGTAAAGTGTGCAAATCACTTGACAAGATCTTAATTACTTGAATATTTGTAAAGTGTGCAAATCACTTGACAAGATCTTAATTACTTGAATATTTGTAAAGTGTACAAATCACTTGACAAGATCTTAATTACTTGAATATTTGTAAAGTGTATTAGCAGATGTTTCTTTCAAGTACTCATCTACGTTTATTTGTGAAAATATACGAAATATCCTGCAGAAATATTTTTGTCGTTTACACAGGCCTGTAATGATTTTATTGTCTTGAAATTTCTACATGTTCTACAGTAATTCTTCTACGCTGAATCTGAAAGTGTACGTGATGGAGAAAAATGGATATCAAATGAAAATGATTCACTTATGTAAAAGTACATATGACGTTTTGTGAAAATTCAAAATCGGGTCACAATTTGTTATGCTTAAAATGTTGACAACCACTGACTATAGATTTCTCTAGGCCAATCGCGACGTGAGAGTTATCGATCGTTCTAGAATCCGAACATAATAAAAATAATAAAAAATGTTGTGGTAAACGAAATAATAATTTGATCTTTGCAAGTTTTTTCTTCCCGATTTGTAAAAAGTCCTTACATGATAGGAAAAAAAGAATATTATTTTCGAAATCTGCGTAGCTGAATTATGGAAAATCTGTTATTAAGACTAAAACAACTTTTATGAACTTTAAATTCGTAGGCCTGTGTAATTATAAAAACGCTATGCACTAACCCATTGGTGAGTTAAACCGGACTTAAAAGCCCATTAATATTATTGATTGAGGTTTCTGAGGTTTAAGTAATATAATTGCTTATATGTTAATAACATATTACCTATGATTCGTAAAAAGTAATTACAGTAGTTTTGTTGTTGTTGTTCAGAGCTAAAACGAAATCTGAGATATTTACTATTAACAGATTTGTTAGTGTTTGAACTGCTTGATAGATGGCTGCACTCAACGTTAAAGTAAAAAGGAAAACGTATTAGAAAACGTTTTAGAAGGTGGATGTTGTGTAACATTCTAGAAAGGACCTTAAGCCTCAGAATTAAATAAAATATCTAAAAAGTTTCATAAAATGTAGGCCAAATTAGCAAGATAAGCACGTTGTTTGATGTAGAATAAAAATGTAAATAGTACTGGAAGCAATTATGGAAACAGTGACTACATTTGTAACAAATTTAAATGTTATGGGATTGCTCCCACTGTGCTGCAAGAAAATAAGCATTGAGCTTTGCTGTCTACCAAGCAACCACTCTGGTATAATTTTCATAAAAAAAGTACTGACAGTCATGCTATTCCCAGCAGTATTGTGGTGATTGCGATACACAACAATCCAGAAGAGGTCTTGCCAGTGATATAGCTATAAGTACAGGTGTGTTACAGCCAGAAAAGACAGTTACATATTAATGCGAATGTGCCTGAATGAATGTGTAGATGCTGCGAAACTTCTGTAGAGGAGAAATAACCAAACAACCAGATGGTTGAAATGAGTGTTCAAGCAGTGGTGTGCGTAAAGCTAAAGAAAGGTGTTTTTAATAGAAAAGTCCAAATTAAAATTGTTTGACGACAATAAACGATAATTTATTCCATGGCAGGGAAATGTTAGAGTTTTTTTTTCTTTAGTGCAAAACTACACATTGGGTTATCTATCCACCAACGGTAATCGAATCTCCAACATTAGTATTGCAAATCTGTAAACTTACCGCTGACCCAACATGGGACATGTAGAGAAGAGAACAATATAACGCTCAACCTACAATATCCTCAGTGAAGTTTAGACCTAAGAAGGCAGGTATTAAATGCACAGTACTGGAAATAATTATGAAAATGTAGAACATTATCATTAGTACAGAACATGAATACAACAAATACGAAAGAAAAGCAACTAAGTTGTAAATACATTATTATTTCTTATTTTCTTTAAAAGGAAAAATTATACTTTGTTTTTATGTTAGCATAAGCTTATCAATGTATTATTATGAAACATTATTACAAAGGGCCTGTATTTCCCCACAGCTTAGTCGAGTGTTTTGTTTACAGATTGAACATCTAATCTTCCTTATAGCTTTTACAGCCTTAAATTTATACAGGATGAGGATTTCTCTATGGCATTAACCATACATGAAGTTATAATTTCACCAAATTAGTTGTTTGTTTGGAATAACTGTTTTACTTGAAGATGAATGTTTGTCCAACAAAACTTGTTGCCGAGGGAATGCCATGATGGATAATAATCTGGTTGTGCCACTCAGTAGTCAAGGTGCCATTAATTTTGAATAGATTTCCAAACCATTGGCTGATATACAGTCCTCTATCATTCAATTATGAACACACACACATACAAAAAGACAGATGGCTAAATTGATTAACTAAGTAAATTAAGTAAACTTTAATCTCATTACGAAATTAAACTGGAAAACAAATTGATTACGTTTGAATTTCAGAATAATGCTTACACAATACCCTTTCTTAAAAATAATGATGAAAGTAGATTGCTCTAACTACTAAGCCGAAAAGTAGAGATAATTATTGATTACTTATGAAACTTGGCATATAAAATCATGTATTATTAAAATTGTATTAATAAAAGAAAAAACATTCTCCACCAATTTCCAAACTTTGTGACAACATGAACAAGTATACAATAGTTGTAAAACTAAGACTTGTATAGTTATAATACTATGTCATAAAATGGTCTTTATTAAATTTCAACTTCACGTTTAGGTAACTTTAAACATTTTGTGGTGATAACTTAAAATACCTAAAGGTTTGGCCTTTTTTATTTTAAAAATGTAAATTTGCAGATTTGTAAATCTGTTTTTATAATGTAAATTCGGTGAAGAAACGCCTTGACAAAGATACAAGTCGCTCAATTTAACACAAGGGATCTTATTAAAAGTAACAAGAAATAAGATGAACTCGACTGTTTGTTGAATGTAGAAGTTTGTAGAACAAAACAAGTGTTCCTGATTAGCAGACTGAATCTGTAGCAAAGCATGAAAGATAATAAAATAAGAGCTCTCTAACATTCGATAAACGTGATTTAACACAAAGACGCTAATTACAAAAAGCGTTTCCTTAGTAGCTTGGAATATATCTATTTATACAGACATCATGATGTATAGTCAACACAACTTTTAAAGGCGGCATGGATTTCATAAAAAAATAGTTTTAAATCAGTCTACTAAACGAAACTAAAATGCGTTCCTGAAGAGAAACAGTGATTATTAATAACTTCTGATCAAAGCAAGCTTAATAAATAGACCACCGGTAAAATAAAATTAATTTAAACTATTGTTCTTATAAGCAGATTTTGGAACCTATGTCATAAACCAATAGAGTCTTCTATATACACACACAAACAAAATTCTGGGTATATTATATTAAAACTATTTTTGAATATGCATATCAACAAGTCGTGTTAGAACCACATCGATATAAAGTCGTGGGGGAAAGACATCTATCAAGACTAGAGGGAAGGCAGCTAGTCATCACCACCCACCGCCATCTCTTGGGCTACTCTTTTTACAAATGAATAGTGGGATTGACCGCCACATTATAACGCCCCCACGGCTGAAAGGGCGAGCATGTTTGGTGTGACGGGAATTCGAACCCGCGACCCGCAGATTGTGAGTCGAGCGGCCTAACCACCTGGCCATGCCGGGTCAGTGTGTTAGGATTGAGTATTTAGTATTTCCAAGACGAAAATATCTATTGTAATTAATGGCGTTGATTAACAAAGGACTGTGGATCAACTTGGAGTACTAGGACTAACTCGAAAGAAACCTATAGCAAGTCGTACTCCAGCTCTAGTAAGGAAAATGTGGAGTTTTATAAAAAGTGACATTCCTCGAATCCAAAGGTCAATTGTATGAACATCTACGTATCCCAAAAAAAACAGCATGCTACATAAAGAAGAAGGA
>NW_013666638.1:143788-153757 GCF_000517525.1 Limulus polyphemus | reverse complement strand
GTACATCTCATAAAAGAGTGGCGTTTGGGAGTTTTACATTGTAGACATTTAGGGTGGTTTATTTCTACTTTACGTTTGTATCTAAATATTAAGGGTAACTGTCTTCCCACAGCTGGTTTCAGACAGTGAAAGGCAGTAGAAGTTGGGACATTGTGGGTTCAAGGACTCAACTCCCATCCCTTGACCGATTTTCCTTAGTTGCTGACTAGTTTGACATCGGCGTCTGGATCTTTTCTGGTAGATGGAATATCCCCAAAGCGTTTGGGTGCTATGGCCACGGACATTATCCGTTATGAATTTTAATGGTGACAATAACGACCGGTAATGAAAGAACTGATTTTGCTTTTTGAACAAGATAAAACGAAATAATATAGAAAGAGAAAACATAAAACCAAGGCGCAGCTCACATGGTTGGAAAATATAAAAATGTACCCTGATTTGGGTGGAAGTATCTGTAGAAGCTTTCAGGAACCTACTTCTGCAGAAACCTCCAAAACCAAGGTAAATGTTATATATTACCGCCATGTGAGCTTTTTCTGGTGTTGTATTATGTTATGTTGTGTCATTCTTTTGTTGCGTTTTGTTTTTGTTCATTTTTGAAAAAAAAGACTTTGTGCCTATATTTAATAATTATATATATATATGTGTGTGTGTGAGTGTGTGTATACAGCAATGATATAATTATGGAAAAAGTTAATAAAATGGTTCTAAAATTCAAATATTATGAGATTGTTTTTCTCTATTGTATGAAAATAAACTACACCAAAGTACAATCACGTTATGAGAGTTTACATTGTGACTGGCTGTTATCCAACCAATCACAAAGTTCTATTCCAACATAATGCTTTTGGAACTACAGGAAATCATACACTTTCCAAATGTAGTATAGCGAATGGCCTCAAGGCTCCTCGGGAAAATATATAAAAATCCAAGCTTTAGCTGTTGAAAGCTTATCCATGCAACAGATTAAGGCAATATTTCACTTTCAGGTATCGTGATCCATAAACAATAGCTACTGTGAAGCATTGCTGAGGGAGAAATACAAGTTTGGTCTGTATCTCAGCCAATGTTCTTGAAAAACTACATCAAATTGGTGGCACCCTGTCTGCTAAGAGGTACAAATCTACAATGTCATTCCCACACGTACAAGACTTGTTGGGAAGCCTGTAGCCAATGTGGTGAAATGATACCTGAAAGGAAAAAACGGATGGAACACTCACAACCATGGCTTGGCCTGCACAAAGTCCTGATATAAATATTATTGAACCTGTATGGCCTTGTACTGAAACTAAGACTGAGAAGGCCAACTGGCAACCGCCGAATCTCGTTGAATTGTGGGGAGCAATACATTATATTTAGAATATCATTTCAAAATCATTCATTGGTATAATCATGGTAGCATAACAAAAAGTGTACTACTCTGTTTAAAGCAAATAAAAAATATTATTGCTTTGTTCAGTTTGTTCACTTTTTTAGTATTGTCTGTAACAATGTACTGTACTAACAATAAATGATCTTCTTAGCTCCAATAACACATTGTTTATTATTCCTTTTATGTATCGCCTGTGCATTTCTATTATTATTTCCATGTACTGTATGTGTGTATGTACTACTGGTTAAAGGTAATAATATGTAGGCGATATATATATATATATGTTTACCACAAATGCTTCATGTGATGAAACATCTTACATCGTGTTGAATATGAACAATACAGGATCAAGTGTTGTGGATAAAAGAAACATATTATCATAACATATTGCATGGGAATACCTGAGAAAGAAAACATACTGAATATGGAAACATATGGTTAAGACATGTTGGATTGTAAAAACAAAGAGACGTAACAACTTGAATGTGTAATAGAATATAGTTGAATTAGTATGGAACTGCAATCAATTTTACTGTAACACGTACTAGATGTATAACTTCAACAAGTACTTAGCTACTACTAGACATATTCAGCATCTGGATTACATTTTTACTCATGATTCAAAGGAAAGGTAGGTTTTGTGATTTGTTGTTACAATACATTTGTTGATACTAAGGTTGTTGACTTTTATAGCGCAAGATATTTAGTTGCTATAACAGGTCATATCGTAACGTCGTGCAGTTATAGAAATTGTAAGATACTAGAACACGTAATCGTACAGTTAAGGAAATATTTAATTTCGACCGTGCGTGACTGTTTTCAAAATACGACAATAAACATTTATAGTTTATTAATGGATGATCAGATACCGTAGACTTATAAAAAAACTTACGAAAGTACCCGGCTTCGCTTGGGATATTAGGTTGATTTATTCTAGATGACTATGTCAGTGTTTGTATTCTGAGCCTATTTTAACATAGAAGAACAGTCAAAAATATGCTAAACGTATTTTTATTTCCCAGAAACATGAAAAAGTCGTAAAAATACGATAATAATAAAGTTGTTATAGATAATTATAGATACCACTATACGTCACGTTATCTAACCTGTATAAAAGCCAGTGTGGGCAGCGTCACGTCACGCTTGATTTCTCATGGCTGTCTGTCCTTATATTCTATTTGTAATATAAGGAACCACTTCTTTTATATGTGGGTTTTCGCTAGCTTGCCTCATTGAAAAGATGCGCACGCGCGCACGCACGTGGATAAGATAAGTAATAATACCCAGTTTCACACCCTCAGGGCCCATTTAGTGTATGTGCAAAATTACAGGTTTTTAGGTTCTTTCCTCTTGTAGTTACGACGGTCACATTTACTTTCTATGTGGTTTTTCGCATGAAATAATGTGCACGTGCGTGCGCGCACGCATATAGATAAGTAATAATACTCAGGTGCAAATCCTCAGAGTCCACTTAGTATGTGTGCAAAATATCAGGATTCTAGGTTCTTTCTTCTTGGAGCTGTGGCAGTCACACATACACAGACACGCACGTGCGCACTCGCACGCGCACACACGTGCGTGTCTGGCTGTGATTTATATTTGAAGTGTAAGGAACCACTTCTTTTCTATGTGATTTTTCGCATAAAAAGATGCAGACGCACGTGGATAAGTAATAATACACAGATGCACACCCTCAGGGTCACTTAGCATGGGTACAAAATTTCAGGTTTCAAAGTTCTTTGCTCTTGGTGCTATGACGGTCTCACATTCTTTATTCTTTCCCATGTGGTTTTCGCTAGCTTGCCACACAAAAAAATGCGCACGAGCGCACGCACGTGGATAAGTAATAATAACCAGATGCACATCTTCGGGGTCCACTTAGTATATGTGCAAAATTTCAGGTTTCTAGGTTCTTTCTTCTTGGAGCTATGGCAGTCACACACACACAGATAAACAAACACGCCCTTTTATTATTATAGATGTATGCAAATTTCAGGTTTCTAGGTTCTTTCCCCTTAGAGCTATGGCGGTCACAGACACACCCTTTTATTATTATATGTAGGCAACTCCGTTTTAGATTTTGCGATATTTCTGTCCGTTTTCAAAAATATACCCTTGAAATTTCAATTGAAATCTTGAGATAAACCTAAGGAAGTTACCAATAATTGTCTTCTATTAAATTCCAGCTATGGCATAAAAAACAAATTGTAAACAAAAAGTGTTAAAATCCTTACCTTTTTTGGTTCGATCACAGTGTAACTATGTTATATATTTCTTCTCTTAGTTTTATAGTTGAACGCTACACAGTAAAATGGAAAATTTATTTGGTTTAGCGCTTTTTGTTGTACCATCTTTCAATATATATTTCTTTAAAGAATATTCCTTTATGATGCAAGCACGACTGAAGCAAAGTGGTTTGAGGAATAAGCTAGAGGTATAGGTTTTGAACATACGATCAATGTTCACTAAAACGACTTCGTGTATTGCATTCAGTTGTATAACGTCATCAAAGAAATCATTGCCATCCATCTATTTGTTATTTTTATTTTGTTGTACTACCTTCTAAAAATAAAACGATGACGTATATTGATCTATTGGCTCTTAAGCTATGAAAATTGTCCGTGTCTTGTTCTATTTTTATCACAAGAAAATGCTGTGACAGCTTAGAAGCTCGAACCTTTACATCGCTACTGAGTTGCTCCGAGTCTGATTGTTTTGATCTTATTGTCTTCTTAAATAACTTCTATGTTGCTGTTTTTTATTGTCAAATTTATATTGACATTGATTAAAGTTGTCAGATTTTTTCTTATCAAGCTAAACTCTTTGGACTCCACTCTCATATTTATTTCTATTTAATAATAACTTTAGAACAGAGTAAGCTATGTACTTAGACGGAAGGATTGATATTAAATATCCCTAGAGTTACTTGACACCGTTGTTTTGGTTTTTGAGTTAGCATGTAATAAAAAAAGAAGCAGAATAAAGAAGAACAAAAAATTCAAACTTTTTTCTGTGATATTTACAGACATTTCCAGAACTTGTGACTCAGTCATTACATAGATACTGTTATAAAAGGAAACACTGTATAGTATTGTAAAGTTCTGATGGCATGTTGTGGAGATATTTAAAATGCCATTTCAATGAACAATCGAGCCATCCCTACAAAGGCAGTGCTACCGTCTGTCTGATACATTTTTCTTGCGTTTATACCTATAATCTACTTATAACTATTGTAATCCATTGTTTCATCAACTGGGTACCCTCGCTGTTAGGTTTCAGCCAACTTAGGAGGTTTAGGTTAGTCCTAAATACATATTTTAAGCTAACAATGTAAAACAGTCTTTATAATAAAAGTATAATAATAAACTATAAATAAAAATAAAAACTAATAACATACGATATACTGACTAGTATAACCAATATTGTTAATGAAAGTAATAATAAATACAGAAACACTAGCCATTTGCTTGAATTGCTGGCGTAAAAGTAGATTTCTTTGAAAACTATAGTCTTAATCTCCACTTCTCCTTGGAAACTCATTAAGCCACTCCTACTGTATAACATCAGAGATGCAACACATTTGTGACAATTTAAGACGTATATTAAAGTTTAAACGGTATGTAGTTGATAGCAGTAATTTTTTCCATAGTACAACCAGTAATTAATATTGTTGCGTCAGCGAGGTCACGTGACTAGTGTCGCGCCACCTGCTTTCTAGAACTATCCCGTTCCTTCGGGAGTGCTCTAGCATTTACTAGATTGGGGGGTGGTCTGGTATATATAAGATGGTCACGGCGTAACGTGAGAATAATGTGTGTGTAGGTAGTGAGTAATTGATCTGCAGTGAGAAAGTATTGTTGAAGTTAACGTTCGTTATAGCGTTTGTTTTAGCGCGAATGTTGAAATCAAGTGTATTGTGAAGTTATATTCAGAAAGAATAAACCAGTTTTATTAAGTAAGGACTTGTGTCGCTAAAGTTTCGTCGGAACGAAGTTACGGAAAGTCATTTAACAAACGGAGACGTAACAATATTTATTGAGATATAAAATAATAGATAACAATCAAACAGTATTTGAACAAATCATGATAATAAAACAATGGTAAATGTATTAACCAGAAAACAGCATGCTACCTAATATCTAGCATGTATAAAAACTTTTATCACCACTCACCAGTCTTAGTTTAACAATCCCCTGTAACTAACACATAGAGGGCGTAATAAGTAACGTTAAAACTTCTCTAAAATACGAAAATCAAACAAGATAAACCTCTAGAATGAAGAAAGTGCTACAAAAACAATAATATATAGTAAGAAAAGATACAACAGGCGTTAATATGACAATTATATAAACTAATGTAACCAAAGGATTAAGGATAATAATTACTACTTTAACTAACGAGGTTTAAACCCAAAGTTCTTCAATAAATCAAAGTTGTTAGTTATTACCCTAAACAATATTCCAAGGAATTAAAGGATAGACGTGAAGGGTTTTAAAGGGTCATGATATTTTGTGCTTACGTTGCGCAATGACAAACCTCAATTATAAGAAATTAAAGTGGGCTTACGAACTCTATCCACAAAAGTATATGGTGATGAACTAGCTAGAGAGGGGTTTGAAACCCGAGATTAAGCTAAGTAGATTACTTTTAGGATAGATGAAAATTAACTTTTCACAAAACACACCACAGATATTTTCTCCTTAAAAAGAGAAATACACTACTTTTATCACCAATAAATCAGTGTCGTCATAGCTTAATGTACGCTTGCACACCGTACATCATGTTAGAGAGGGGTTTGAGATTTTGCAAACAAGGTAATTTTGAAACCTGAGATCAATCTAAACGAATTACTTTTTGACAACAGGTAAAAACGATCTTTTCACAAGAGATATTTGAGATATTTTCTCCTTCGAAAGAGTCACACATTACTTTAAAGCTTTCTAACTTGCAAGGTACAAATATTTTCGAATAAGATTAATCACTTCTAAATCAACCAACTTACGGATCAATATTCTGAATTAAACTATTTTCTGTTATATCACCAACATTTTTAATAAAATAAAAAATAAAACCTCTTTAATCAACAGAGACTCTAGAATAACAAATCAACAAATATTTTTCCAGTTTTGTTGTCTATACATTTCATTTTATTGTTTCAGTACATAGACAAACAACAATATTAGGTTATACTTTGGTTGCTAAGCAACATGAAATAAATGCCATTGTTGGAACGTAAGTGTTACCAAGACGCACTGGCTTTTCTGTATATTAGAAGTTGTTAATCTAACTGATTTTTACTAATACTTATTCTATTACATAATACTTATTATCGACCATAAACAATGAGTTACTTTGTGCACAGTGAGGGATTTAGTAATCACCTCCGCCACCGAAGGTGGACGGAGGTTATGCTTTACCCTTCTGTGTGTGTCTGTGTTTGTTTGTGTGTTTGTAAGCAAGATTTCTCGAAAACGGCTGAATGGATTTGGATGAAAGTTGGTATACGATTAGACTATGACCTAACTTAGAAGTGATTAGTTTTTGGAGGGTCAAGGTCACGTAAATCCCAAAAAATTCTTATCTCTTTACATGTGGACTGATGTTTCACACTATTTTTGCTCTATAGCTCAGTCAAAAATGATCGGATTTTGATGAAACTTAGTGGAAATATGTAGAATATCATTCCTCGTTGTTCTGCCGAAATGATCCGTGTCCGTTCATAACGACGGACATACAAACACAGTTTCGTATTTTTGAAACCGAGTATGATCAACGAAACGTGGCGCAGGTACGTGTTCTACTGAGTACCCCTCTCGTTGCGTTATACATCAAATTAAGTAGATTTACCGATATCAACAGTTTTGTATGTTTGAAGTTTGTTAAGTAGTAATTTGTAAAAAAATAAAGATTTCCCTTCTTAGGTTTTGAGACTAGATGACTGATAAAAGTTGATCGTATTGTTATCAAAATAATCAAATTTATCTCCCCATTTAAGTTGTCATGATATCATCTCGTGAACTAAACGTGTCATAAAAAGTGTATCTCCATCACTAAAGGTTTTACTTTGACAAGAAGTTCCTATACTTTTGCTTTTTTTTTACATTTTCGTAGTTGGTCCAAGGACGAGGTTTCTATTTTTTTTTCTTCTGTTACCATCTTTGATTGTAATTTCACAAATTGTGGGATTGTGTTTTGACTACCGATTTCGTGTAGGTAGCTTTTCTCGCAATTTACATTTAATTCTGATTTTGAATAGGAATTATTAAGAAAAAGCCCTGGGGTTTTGTAAGCTTTAGAATGACGATAGAAAGCAAGTAAAAAACAAAACCTTATATCAGACATCTTTATATTGTTACCACAGCGGAGGTCACGTGACGCTAATAACACCTCATGCACTTCTAGAACGTTCATGAAACCTCAGGAGGTTGCTAGATTTCGGTATTCTTGTACATAAGACGGTCAGGACGTGACGGCAACAGTATGTAATTGAACTGCGGACAGAGAGAGACGTATTGTTGAGAACGTGAGACGTTCGTTGTGAGTTGTAGCGTTTGTTATAGCGTGACCGTGGAAATTAAGTGTATTGCAAAGTTGTATTTAGAAAGAATAAACTAGTTTTATTTAAGAAAGGACTTGTATCGGTAAAGTTTCTTCAGAAAGAAATTATACGGAAAATTAACTAACGAACGGATGCGTAACAATATATTAGCGTAGTACCTACTCTTGCTATATGTAATGTTCTATAGGACATATCAAATACATATAATATATAAAGTCAAATATCGTTTTACAAAATAAAACACATTCTTATAAGTACATTAACACATGCATAGTGCAAAAGGTATTACACGTGTATAACATACATGCACGTAACCAAGGTATAAATTTAAAAAAAAACTACTGATTTTACATGTTTATTTATTGGAAATGTTTCTTTACAAATGTGAAATAATAAACTCCTCATTCTTTTGTGAGTTTGTAGATCTAACAACAAAGGTGATTGAAATCGTGTGCGTTTTCGCTCTCTTATTGTGAAAAGGAGTGACACAAAGACCGCAAAAGCAGAATACGTATAAGTACACGCTTTTATTATTCGTACAAATGTTATTATAACGATACCATGAATATTCCAAGTCAAGTTTCTTATTGTGTGATTATTTCTATTGACATACACATTATTATATAAGCTACGGAATTTAAATGTCGTCATTATTTCCGTTTCTCTTAATGTGCAAAGTGTAATAAGTATAGTAATGTCATTGAGTTTCTTATTTGCTTAATATATAAATGCTCGTAAACTGCATGTCTATAATATGAATATCAGGAACTGATGTTATGAATTATGGTATTTTATATTAATTACACAAACGTAGGATATATCGCATTTTTTTTAAAAGTAAGTGTACATTGATTTCCAAGCTACGTTTCAGCAGATAAAAGCCACAAAAAAGTCTTTACAGTCGCAATGCCATACCGATTAATGATGGCGCCTTGTGCGAAATATAAATTTTGCGCCCCTACTTAAAAAACCTAATCTATCTTTGTCTTCAAAGCTACAAACTTACACCCCTTACAGGTCGGCGCTGTGTGGGTGAAGTGCTCGCACTACCCTTGGTACGACCCTGTGTGCTCGAATGGTATTAATGTAATTTCAATTTCTTCGTTCATCTTTTTCCTAAAATTGTTGATTTTGAGGTGTAGCTTGAATTCACTATAAACCAAGTTTATAGGTGCTAGAAGTATCGCCCGTGGCGACACAGCTCTCATCGGCAGCTGTACACCATTGTGTTAGTACATAGCTATACGACACTGTATTAGTACAAAACTATCGAGAATGTATTAGCACATAGCTATCCCCTACTGTTTTAGTAAATAAATGCACGCTTCTATATTAGTGCACAGCTATATGTCGCTACATTAGCACATAACTGTAGGCCACAGTATTAGCACATTGCTATATTCATTGTACTAATACATAGCTATACGCCACTGTATTGTATTATAAGGCCATACACTGCTATATTAATACATAAATCGTTTTTTTTATAGGTAGAGAGTAACCCTTCGTAATATTAAAACATTGCAATAGGTTTCAAGAATTTTAAGTTCAAAACTTTGTTAAGAAAGAAATGAATTTACATAAATTTTAAATCATCTTTGTATTTAAATAATGGTGTGTTTTCTAATAAAAATCCAATATAGTTCCCCTAATTTTTAAGTAACTGTTTACCAAAATGGTTTTACAATGATGTACTTCACTGGTAAGCTGAACTAGTAGCCGGAAATAACTAAGCCTAACAAGATAAATAGTGGTTCGAAATTATATCAATAAATCTACCATAAATGTAAACAACTTTGTTAACACTCTGTATATAAAAAAAGCGATAAATAAAATAGTTAAAAGCCAATGATTTCCATCTTTGGCTTTAACATTTTTAAAAACCACTACTACTTTGAATAAGCTTCATCAAACATTATTCAAATTACATTGCATGTGATCAAATTGCAAAGGCCGACTATCTTTATTCAAATCTGTGTTAAATAAATCACGTACTGATTACCGCTTAGTGTATCAAATAGTGGCAGAGATCATAGAA
>NW_013666638.1:141323-142788 GCF_000517525.1 Limulus polyphemus | reverse complement strand
TTTTACACAAGGAGGATACATTAACCATCGACTTAACCAGCCCCAGACAATGACAAGCCCCTTCCAGACTCTGCAGCTAAACCCTAATGCAGACATATTCAGTCCCGTTAGAAGTCGCATCACAGATATGAATGTCAGTACTAGAAGTGATCCAGTACGAAGGAAGCCACAGGAATACGATAGGAAAGCACCGTGGGAGGCATATAGAGCACAGTTTGAGCTACTGGCAGAGATGAACGGATGGACAAAGGAGCAGAAAGCAGTATATCTGGAAACAACCTTGAAAGGACAACCACTGGAAAGACTTGGACATTTGTCAGCAGATGACAGGCACAACTATAGAGCACTGGTAACGGCTCTAGAACTCAGGTACGGAACTCAAAGTCAGTCAGAAGTCTACAGGGCTAGGCTTAGGACGAGAGTCCATGCTAAAGGGGAGAGCCTGCAAGAGCTGGCACAGGACTTGGAAAGCATGGCACACAAGGCCTACCCAACTGCCCCACCCGATCTCCTCAAGTTGTTGCTGAGGGATCAGTTCGTAGATGCCTTGGACAGTCCACAACTTAAGATACAAGTGAAGCAAGCACACCCCTCTACCATGCAGGATGAAATGGCCAGAGCTCTCGAATTTGAATCCTACGTTAAGTCCAGCACAGAGGTACCAAGGTTCATACAGGCATCTGGATTCAAGGCCAGAAAAGGTCAGCTTTCAGAGAAGTTTGAGGGACTTTGCTGGCACTGTAACAAACCTGGGCACAAGAGAGCTCAATGCTGGAAACTTCAACACAGGGGAGATGATACTGCTACCCAGAAAGGCTGTTGGAACTGTGGGGAGCAAGGACATCTGAGGAGCCAATGTAAAAAAATACCAACAATAAGTCAGCTTCGGGAACCAGTTGTGGTTTGTGCTGAGGGACGCCCACCAACCTCCATCGTGAAAGTCCCAACAGCTAGGTGTAAAATGCCAAGCACACACAGTGTCTATGTGACAGGAAAGTTAGATGGCCAAAGGTGCAACTTTGTCATAGACTCTGCATCTCAGCAAACCCTTGTGAGCATTAAGGTGTTAAATCACGAAGGAGTACCAGAAGCTTCATGGTGTGACAGGACATTCTACAAGATTGTGGGGACCATTGTGGGTAACTATTGAGCTCATGGGCATAAAGGACAGACAAAAAGTATACTTGGCTGACATTGAAGACGAATGCAGATTAGAATTGGACTATCTACTACCAAGGAAGTTTGTAATTGATTTTGATAAAATGACGTTTAGGAATAACAAAGGCCAAGTTCTGATAACTGTTAAAAGAGAGGTTGAAATAATTAGGTGCCATCAAAGTGAAGTCAAAGTGACTGAAGAAGTTGATGACGACGAGGTGGAACCAGGTATAGCTATATTAAAGCAGAGCAGGAGAAAGATCAAGATTTGAAACCAATAATTGATTTTCTAAAAGCAACTGGTTTG
>NW_013666638.1:129017-141273 GCF_000517525.1 Limulus polyphemus | reverse complement strand
AGGAGGACATTTCGGAATTAAGAAGACATTGAGTAACCTACGACAAAGATTTTACTAGATAAGTATGAGGCGAGATGTGGAAGAATGGTGCAGGACATGCAGTACATGTAGTGCTAAAAAGGGACCCAAGCATAAGGGACGCCTACCTTATGAAGAGTTGCCTGTGAATATGTCAGAGTTTGTGAAAGTGTTATCGGAAAGGATGGATGATATTCATCATCAAGTGCATTCAAACTTGAAAACGTCTGCTGATTCGATGAAGCTGTCTTATGATAATAGATCTACTGAAGTCAGCTTTGAACCAGGAGACAAGGTATGGTTGTATAATCCCAGGAAGACCAAAGGGAAGTCTTCTAAGTTGTCTTCTCCATAGGAAGGCCCATATGACATAGTGGATCGGCTCTCAGACATGACTTTCCGGATAAAATGTGGTCGGCGAGGTAAGCCAAAAGTGGTGCATGCCAACAGGGTTTAGCATTATCACAGTCCAGGACATTTCAGTTGGGATGAAGTGGACAACAGAACAAATGATGCAGCTGAAAACGTGCCACCTGAAGAAGCCACCGTCGAAGAAGAAACTCTACTCAGTTTTGAGAAGGGAAATGGTGAATCTCTTGATGAAGTTACTACCACTGATGTGACTGTTATCGACGATAGGACATTTACTGATGAAGCAGATGAACTCCACATGAAGCAGAAGCCAACGAAACGGAGACCAGTACGGAAGAAGATACTTCCCGTAAAATTAAGATACTTTGTGGAATTGTAATTTTTTGTTTGTAATTCTGTACATTTAATTAAGTTATTGTTAATTGTTATTGGTTTATTGTAAGTGGCTATTGTTCGGGACGAACAATACTAAGGAGGGGGCAGTGTTGCTCAGCGAGGTCACGTGACTAGTATCACGCCACGTCCTTCTACAAATATCCTGTTCCTTCATGAATGCTCTAGCGTTTACTAGATATGTGTTATTATTGTATATATAAGACGGTCACAAGGTGACGGGACAGTGAATGTGTAATTGAACTGCGGAGAGAGAATATTGTTGAGCACGTGAGATGTTCGTTGAGAATTATAGCGTTTGTTATAGCGCGACTGTTGAAATTAAGTGTTTCGCAAAGTTATATTCAGAAAGAATAAACCAGTTTTATTTAAGAAAGGACTTGTGTCGCTAAAGTTTCGTCGGAACGAATTTACGGAAAATTAACTAACGAACGGAAACGTAACAATATGTTTCTTCGGGTTCCCGTTCTTTCGAAAGTTTTGACAAAAGTATAAGGTAAATACTTCGAGATAAAATTTATTATTTATTTGCTGAGGAAATGTTTGTGTTTGTGATCCAGTGATTCTTTAGCATATTTCGGATATTCGCGCAAAGCTACGCAGTGGCTGCATCTACGTTATCCGTCTCTAGTTTCGAGATCTTAGTTTAGAGAGTAGGCAACTAGCCAACAACTGCCAGATCCTGAGCTACTCTAACCAAATAATGGAATTTTACCGCCGTCACTTTTATAATGCCCACACGCCCTTAAAGTGCAGAGTACAATTTTACGCCAACGAGATACGAGCCATCAACCTTCATTTTCACCAAGCAACATGTGACATGTAATATATATATAATGTGGGTTTAAAGATATATTAGTAAAAAAAAGAAATTTAAAATGTTTTTAATAAAATATTACAAGTGAACTCTAAGCTGTCAGCAGTCCCCACTGTTTCCTTTTCGGTTTTTGAAAGTCACTTTACTAAAGTGAAAATCAATTCATTAGTTTAATTTTTTTAACTTAACTGCTTTATTTATTTATCTAGTCCTTTGGGCCCTCTGAATCATTTTATCTTCTCCTTTAATTAGTATTTATTGGGAAGTTTCTAAAAGTAGTATATTCGAAAGTGCACAGAATAAAGTTAGAATCAGAAGATTAATCCACTAATAAAAACAATTTCATTGGGTTTGTTTGTAATTAAGCACAATGCTCGGCCCACCACGGGTATCGAAACCCGGATTCTAGCGTTGTAAGTCCGCAGACATGCCGCTCTGCCACTGGGGGGCATTCATTAGGTAGACTTTCCTTCATCGGGGTAAAATCTCTGATAAAGTCTACTTTCAGAAAGTTATTGGGCTTCTTTTCTAATTGTTGTAACTTCGTCTTAGAGTAGATTGGAACAGATATGATAAATACTTAAACTAGTTAGGCGGTTCATATTGTATAAATATTTATTGAATTGTAATTATATTTAATTAAAAATGCAGTTTCTGAGAAGTGAATCGAGTCTTCTGTTAGTTCATGTTATGCATAAAAATCTCGTTGCTATAGAGACGTTTTTACTACTCTGGTACTCAACATAGTAAAAGCCTAGATCCAGAAAGCTTTTACCGATTATGTTTCAAGATACAAAAATAAATTTTACTTAGTACAACACTTTGTTTACATAAGACTTGTGACTATAAAGAAATCAGAGTGTTTCGTCCGTCTCTCATTTACACATGTGAAGTTCAGGTGATTGGTCTGTAATTGTCATATCATTATGACGAAGCATTTGTTCTGCCTTATATATTAATCCATTAGTGTAAGTTACATAGTTAGAACAAATTAAAGCTTAAATATACCGTATATGGTGAAACCATGGAAAATAGTACATATAGTATTTATAAGTTTCAAAACATTTTAGTGTATATATGTATAAGCTCTACAAAAGCTTGTTTTTGAAGAAAAGCTTTAGTCATTATAATTGAAAAACTAAACGTTAATAATTGGTTATATTTGTGATAGTAAAACACAATACGCCTCATAATGATTTAAACACATCATTATTTAGTGGCCCAGTATAGTATATAATATCAACTCAACCTAATCCGTTTGATAACTTTGGTTCAAATCAAAGTTCACTAGGGTTGTTGGATTCGGTTGAAACACTGCTAATATTGGCTGTATATAAAACACAGTTTTATTATGCAAGGCGACTAATGGCTCATGTTTCGTGTACGTTTTTAATTGGTAAGAGATACTGAACATGCAAAAAACTCAACACACACGATTGTATGTTTAGTTCAACGAAACCATTCACCATAGAATTTCGTTTTTTTGAACTGTTCTTTTTAGTTTGCTTTAGAGAAAAGGTTCAACAATGGGTCACATGAAATTTTACCGCTGCAGGGATCGAACTATAAATTCCAATGCTATAAATCCTGAAGCATATCGCTGAACAGGTGAAGAACATTTTACAGTGTAATTATAAGGAAATTTAATATCCTCACTTACTAATTCTTTTTATATTTAATAATTATTCCAGATTAGCTTGACGTTTAACTCTAACTTAATGTAAGACAATCTTTCACGAGGAAAACATGTTAATCACGTGGAATTTCTAAGTAGCTCATATTCTACTTATTTATTTATCAACAAATGAACATTATTCTTGACTTATAGCTCGTTAAACATAAAATTACATAGGCGTCGGATTTTTAAACAAATTTTTTATAAACTACTTATGGACCAAATTGCTTGTGATCCATGTCTTTGCTGGTTACAGAAACGCTAGTAATATAAGAGCCACATAAAAATGCTAATAAAACACTTTCAATATGTGACGAATTTATTATTATATATTTATTTTAGAAATTATCCACACGCCTACAAATATAACCAACGCGACGCGCCAAAAAGGAGTATCTATTATTAGTTTGCTATAGTCAGTGTGCTATAAACTTCAGAAGTTATAACCGTGGTTGTTAAAACGCTTATCAATCGGAAAATTTCAGATATTTGACCATGAACGTTTATAAATTTCGAAAATTACAAATCATTTATCTTCAGTGGATTCTCATCGGACATTAGTACTTTTACGAAAACATTATCTAACGTCATCGGTGGAAACTCAATCTCTAATAGGCGTATGATCAGCGAGAACTACAAGGCTAGCTAGCTCCATACGAAGTGAATCGTACCTGTATCAACTCGCTCATCGTGAACCCTCGATAAGATATCAAGGAAGTTCCAAACTAGAAAGAAGACTTTTTATTGCTTGTAAGTTTGTGAAACTTTTGTTTATAAATCATTATTTATAATAACTGTAATTGTAATTTGTACTTTTGTGTGTATATTAAAACGTATTTGTGTTCAAAAGAAAGAAAACTGTGTGCATCAATCTTGTTGGCAAATATCATAAACTGACTATATATCGGCTTTTACTTAACTGCTAAATCCAAAGTACAATTTAACTCAGATTTAGGCTGTTAGAAATTGTAATACGTGACAAATATTATTGTCAACCTCGCTTATTACTGTTGTGAGTTCTTATGTATCTTACATAAATGTTAACTGATTTCCTTCAATGTTTGGTTGTTTTTTATGTTGAGTGTTGTTATTGGCACAAGATATGAATTACTCGATATGTGAGCTCCACCAGTAGTGAACAGTGTGTAAGCAAGTCGATAATTTGAGGGTTAAGTATATATGTACAGTGTGGTAAGTTTACTTGCTTTTTATTTTAGTTATAAAATTCTAATAGTTAGTAAAGCCATTAAGCCAGCTGTTTCACACAGTCAGTGTTGGCAAAGAAACTTAAAAAGGTAAGTCTTTTCATCGAGAACTGAATTTTTTTTGGACAAAAAAGTATGGTCTTAATAAAACATCGGAAGAGATACACAAAGAAAATCATGTTGATTAACTGTTCTTAAATTTTTGAATTAGGAGGAAGAAATAGATCTTTTGTCTACATGAAATGAATAATTTTCAAAATAAACAAGAACGCATTCCTGCTATATGTGTATGTATATTTATATAATGCTCTAATGTTTCATTACTTCAGCTGTCCTCCATTGGCACAGCGGTATGTCTAAGGATTTACTCTACTATAAACCGAGTTTCGATACTCATGGTGAGCAGACCACAGATATCCCATTGTATAGCTTTGTGCTTAACCACAAACAACAAGAAATTACTTCTGCTAAATAGCACATGTCTATCCCTTAAGAAGACAAACTTTTTAAATTTTATAAGTTTTACGTTCTGGAAACATCAGTTTACTACTTAACCCCTGTTTATACCTATACCCATATAAAATAAAATTGGTGAAAAGTTCCATTTCATTTTTTTAAAGATTCATTTTCCCAGTATTTTTCCAATTAATATAAACGTTAAGATGTGAACGCCTTTTACAAGCTGGCGAAGCATGATTATAATTTATTATATTTGTCCTAAGACATTAGTATTAGGCTAAATATATTTTTAAATACCACTTTCTACATATAGTCTCTTGAACCACAGTATATTTGTCATATCCATTGCCGACAACGCTTTTCGCTGAATCCAAAACTCTTTAAGCCGGCTGGGATACAACAAACACAGTAGTGGTTGTAGCACTGTTTATAAAATCCATTTGTTATAAAAACAATTGTTATGTTGTGAACGCCTTTTACAATCTGACGAAGCATGATTGTAATTAATTATACCTGTAGCAAGACATTAGTATTAGGTTTATTATATTATTTAACACAACATTTTATATTTAGTCCGTTAGAGATTATCAAAAGTGTAGAAGAGGGACTTATATAAGTAGTGTTCAGACCGCTGCTTTGTTTGTTGTACCTCAGCCTACCCGAAGAGCTCTGGATTGAGCGAAACGCATCATCGTCTTATGACAAGTATACAGTGGTAGAAAAATGTATTGCATCACCCAGTGTTTTCATACTTTTCTTCGAAATTGTCGTCTGTTTTGAGGTCCTAAGGCATGTCGATGCAAATGTGTTTTATGGATGATACAATACTGTCTAATTATTATATCCGCAGCTTTATAGTCTGTCTGGGTGTTGCATCAGACTATTTTGGCTATAGATAGTGGTTATTACTGAGAGTTAGTTTAGAAGCCTATTTGCTGCAACGTGCATATGATACTGCCTTGACCAAGGATTGCGAGTTAACTCCATGGAAAAAGCAGTCATTGCTTCTTTGCAAAAAAATTGACTTTCTACAAGGCAGATTACTGGAAGAGTTAACTTTATTCATTCTACTTGTGCTGAGATAGAGAGAGATTGGCTTGTGGGGCATTGGAATGGAAGAATTAGGAAGAAAGCTTCTACAGCAGCTGACGATCGTATTCTGAAGCACAATAATTTGTAGTATCGTCCACAGATCTTAAAATAGCATGGCACGAAAGTTCAGAGGTTACTGTCACTGTGTGTACCGTCCAGGTCTCGCCTGTGTTCAGTTAATCTCCCAGCAAGATTGGTAAGAAGAAAAAACTTTCTCGCCAACTATATGAGGAAGATGAAGCTCAATTGGGCCAAATGGAAGGTCTGACTGAACTGAAGCAATGTGGAACAAAGTGATCTTCTGTAGGGGTCTGGTGGGAAGCACTTTGTACGACGTCAAAGTAGAGAAGATATTCATCCAGTGTATTTGAATGTAACTGTGAGGCATCTAGAGAGTCAGGTGATATGGGGATGCCAGGGTACATTTTGTGAAAGGCATTGTTAATTCTGACAACTACATCAAGATACCCGAGTTCCAGTTAACGCCAACAGTTCAGAATCACTTCCGTGGAGCTGACCTGTGCAAATTCCAGGATGACTGGATGGTAATATTCATGCACTGTATGCAGCAGACGAGAAATAAAGAATAAATTTCACTCTATGTTTATAGAAACGACATTCTAGGTTTTATTTCCTTGCTTCTGATGAAAACTAGCTTCAAGGGGAGAGGATAAATACACTATGCTGGTCAGGTAACAACCCAGATCTTAACCCTATCGAAAACTACTGGAACAAAGTGCAAGAGAAGAAACGAAGAAGAATTCTGGGACTGCAGGAAGCCATAATCTGCATATGGTATCATGAACTTACCCCCTACCTATATTTAATTCTTCGTATTCTCCATGCCACAGCAATGTCAAGGAGTTACCAAGGCCAAAAGAGACACAACCAAATATTAAAACAAAAACAGACTCTCTGACCGCTTTTTGTCAAGTACATTATTAAGATTATCTTGAAATCTAGGTTTTCTTACTCAGAGAACATTTCAGTAATTGCCAAGTATTTGTTGATCATCTGTTGTAATATTTTGTCTAGACGCTAGCCCTGATGATGGTAACTATATTAAATAAAATAGTCGACTATAACCTATAATATATATTTTATCTTTCATTGTGCCATTGTTTTTGTGTTTTTACTCTTAATATAGTAGCACACTGTGCCTGAAAAGAAATTATGAGTTTATCTATATTACGTCCTTTCATTGAGGTTACATGGCCATTTTTGAAGTTTATAAAATAATACTTTTATTCCTTCGGGTAACGGTATAGTTCAACATAGTAATCCCTTTTCTTAGTGAAATTTACTTAATACTTCACAATGTAAACCTTCTTTTAACGACATTGTTTCAGTAAATAATGATTAAAGGTGTCATATTTTAAATTATCAGCTGGTTAACTGTTTTTAAATGTAAAAGTTTAGGTATACAGATATATGTTTTAAATGTATATTATTCTACTTTTCGAGAAAATGAAATTGAAAGTTTTTTAAAAGGGAGAGAGGATGACACACTTAATAATAATATTAAGGATATGCTTATGGAAGAAATCAAACCTATTTCTGTCTTGTTTTCCAACATGTGACTTTTAATGTAATAGTTTCTCACCTAAGTCCAGACTGGTTGACATTTCTTAAAAGTGTTAAAAAGAAAAACATATTTTCTGTTCAACAAAATAACAAATTTCCTGGAGTTGAGACAACAATTAATAGATTTCTATTTGTCAAGGAAAGTTGCGAGAAAAATGTCAATCAGATAAAGACAAAATTACATTTGAAACACGTCTTATTTAAAATATGTAGTTAATTTCCAAGGACGAAAACGAAGATAAAATTTCTTTCAAACCACTAAGCAATTTTAAGACATAAAATGATGATGTTGATTTAATCAGCAAATAGCCTTGCGATATATGGTTCTCAGTAGGTTACAGTATAATACACTATTTTAGAGTTATAGCAGCTTAAAAAATGAACAAAGTCCTGAGTGAAAAAGCCAAAATCAAGGATTATCAGAAAGGAAAGCGGAAGGCAGTTCCTGTTATTTACATGAAATAATGAGCCTCCAAACGTAAGGGTGAATGGTTACAGAATTTCTTGAGGGTAATTACCTTTCACCGTCATTTCAATTTTATCTGATTTGCAAGGCTACTTGTTCTACATCTACGCCTGAGCAAGACAGCATGCTCAATATTTTCATTTATTCGTAAAGCCTAATTTGTTAACAACTACATGACTTCATATCGTTCGGTGCTTACCAAAACGATAAAATCCCTAGACGTTGAGGTAGTAGCAGTTTTGGTTTTTGTTTTAAGTTGTGTCATTCATCCCATAGCTCATATTTCAACTTTTAGGTTTTAAGTTTTCAATATAAGAGGACGAATACCTTAAACCTTTTATTTATGAATACTTTTTGTTGATTATTTTGCTTTCCTTGTATCTTTAGTCGTGTTTGCGGCTTAAGTTAAATGTATTCGAAACGTAAAAAAAAACAGAAAAAAATACAAGTTGATATACTTTATTTACACAAAACCAACTAAACATACAAGCTTTCACTAAGTCACATTTTCCCTCTTCGTACTGAGATGGTGTTCTTTATGTAATCTACTGTACCTTGCAAGCTTTGCTTACTTAAGTGTTTGAAAATGTGGTTTCGTTTATTCAGAGCAAACAACTTGAAAGAGACCAACATTGCCATAATAGCAGTATGTAATAATACATACTTGCTGGATAATCAAAGTTGAATTATCTACTGCAACTGTTTCTATCAAACAGTGTTTTTTCTTATTTTCTATCCGTAGAGTTTTGTGTAATCATTACTCACGGGAAGTAGAAAACATCGAAATTCTCTGTCTGCTTGAAGATTATAGCCCAGTGAAAGGTCAGGTGTTAACATCTGACATCACGAGCTACTAAGCGATGAACATTATTTGATTTTCTACTATTTCCTACTACAGCTAAAGAATTTATTCTGTATTCGTAACTCATCACTCTAAAGGTTATTAGGTTCCTCATCTTACCATTACCTAGAAAAGAAATGTAAATAATTAGGATACACTGGTCAGATCACGTGCCTCAGAGTAGTGATAAATGAAATGTGATTGTGAATTACAGAGTAAAAATTGAGCGCTTTGGAAAGAGACAACAAAGGTAACGGATTTGATGTGATTTCTCGAAGTATAAAACTTGATTAAATATAAGAATAAAATATCTTATTAATCGACCAAATAAATATTACCCTTAACTCAAAATTCAGAAGTGAATGATTGGTCTTAAGCACATGAGCTTCTGATTGTCAAAAAAAAACGGGCAAATCCAGACTATATGAGCAATTTTCTATGTTGTCTGGATTTTCCTTAGATAAAGATATCTAAACTTGTTATTTTAACCACCATGTCTTGATGCTGGTAGTTTGACATCTTGCGTCGATTAGGTATTTATACATACATTAATAAAATGTGATTCGATTATCTGCTATTTTGCTCTAGTTTTCTGAAACATTTCACACAGATTCGCTATTTTCAAGAGGAATTTAAGTAATAAAATATTGATTTGTAATTTTTGGTGAAATTCAGTCCAACAAATGAATATAATTATTTTAGCCATGAATTGTTCATTGAAAACAGCTTAACAATAGAAATGTTTGAAGTTACTTGACATCTGAAATACATATTTAATTGTGACGTTAGATTTGTCAGAAACTACTTTTAAAATGTCTTATAAAAATATCTATAAGTACTAATTTTCTAACCGAGCTACAGAATCAACATTAAAACGTAAGAGCAGGTCAGATATATTATAGAACCGATTTCGTTAATTTTACCGCTGGAGTAAACTGTAAATGTCACATATTATATTAATGCTGTTTTTTAATTGCAAAGTTCACACAATGTTACAGAATATCATAAACGCAAAAAATTTGAATTTCGTAATTAATGAAACTCTACCTACTAAAAATGGATTGTTGTCATTTCTCTCTTATGAAAACAGAAGACTCACATCATAGCTAAAACATTAATAAAAACAAGAATTGTAATGAATAAGTGGAGCCACTCAGGTTGTTAATATCGTCTTTCTGATTAAAACAGTTTTAAACTAATGAGTTTTTGCTTACTTCTCCTTGCTCATATGTTGTCTAAAAACAGTACGTCACTTACTATATACACGCTAAAACATTTAAACCTTTTGCCTTTCCAACAAAAATCAACTATCCTCCTCTTGAGATCAATAATTTTAAACTTCTTTCAAAGGGATTTCTTAAATGTAAGCTACTGATCAAAAAGAGCCTCTCAAATGATAATTCAACCTACACAAAGCAACTGAGCTCCTTCCACTTATTTTCATTTTAAATAAAAGGCTTTGAAATTTATTTTATTTTCTATATCTTTTTTTTATGCTAAGTATAGCTGTCCATAATTTTGTTCTGTTGGACTAAAGAGAAAAGGTAGCTAGTCAAAGGCATCCATCGCTAATTCTTGTGGGGGGGGGGAACTACTCTTGCCTGTGGGGTCAAAACGCTAAGCAAGTTTTTGCAACAGTTAGTCGAGAACCATTGACCTCAAGTTCACAGTCTGCGCACTCTAGCATCTAAGCCACATGATGGTAATTAAAACAGAATGTAATATTTAACAACATCATGCCTCCACCCCGTTTGCTCAAAGGTAAATCTGAGGGTTTATAACGCTAAAAATAGAGTTTCGATACTCGAAGTTTAATACAAATTGTAACCATTCTTTTATAACGCACAGTCTTAAATCGCTGGTAATTTCTGGGCACAGGGGAAGTGTTGCATATGACGGCCCTATTTATTCCCCAAGCATAATCTCTACTGCTTATCAAGAAAGAATAAGGTCGGATTGGCAACAGACAACTTCTTCAGCATGTTAGAAGACATGTTTAAGTTTCAAACCGAGAGAAATCAAACTGGAAATGTAGACATAAGTTTTAACGGAGATATGTTTAACTGAGTTTTATTTTTGCTCTTTTAGATTTTGTACACATAATAATTCACCAGTAAATGATGTCACACAGAAACGTCAATGAAAAAACTATCATTTTTACAACAAAGAAAATCTACACAAGAAAATAGGCTCTCCAGTGGTAATGTCTGCGGACTTACAACGCTAGAAACCGGATTTCGATACCCGTGGTGGGCAGAGCACAGATAGCCCATTGTGTAGCTTTGTGCTTAACTTCAAACAAACAAGAAAATAGTAGCACATATGTTTTAAAGACATAGTCTGTGGAGCCTTCTTTCCAAAGGATGAATAAGCATCTACGTTAGTATCCTACAAATATATAAAAGACACTGTAAAAATACTGAATGCCATCTGGTGGGCCAAATGGTCAATATTTTTATACCTTTAAACTTTCATAAATTTCGGATATATAGAAAATGAATAAGTAAACATGTTTATTTTTCACAACACAAACACATTTTCAGAGGTTGATTTCTTTCGAAAGTTCATCCTGCTTACTTAAAAAATATTTCGACCATCTTCTCGCTTTCCATGTATGAACATGCAGAAAGTAAGCTATCAAAATGAATCGACAGGAAGCCCAATTCCGTCATAAGATACATTGTCGTGTACGTGATTATAGAATGAGAATTACTGATCAAATATTAAACATTACATTTGACAATAGTTTGCTTTATCTACTTTTGACCACAGTCAATGAGTGAAAATTAAAAACTGTGAGATGATGAGCCACAAAACCCGTTAGCTTAGCCGTTTTGGTTATTTTTCATGATCATATCGGAAGAAGTTTAATCCGCCTGACCCCTCGGTGGCTCAGCGGTAAATTTAAGGGCTTGTGACGTTAAATACAGGGTTTCGATACCCGCGGTAGGAATAGCACAGATAGCCCACTGTGTAGTTATGTGTTTAACAACAAACAAACAAAATTCATATATATGAAATGGTTTAAGATTTGGTTTGTTTTGAATTTCGCGCAAAGCTGCACGAGGGCCATCTACGTTAGCCATCCCTATTTTATCAGTAAAAGACTAGAGGGAAGACAGCTAGTCATCACCACCCACCGCTAACTCTTGGGATACTCTTTTACCAACGAATAGTGAGATTGACCGTCACCTTATAACGCCTCCACGGCTGCAAGAGCGAGCACGTATGGTGTGACATGGATTCGAACCCGCGACCCTCAGATTGCGAGTCGAGCGCCCTAACCAAAAAAAAAAAATATCAGATATCTAGTTATATAAACCTTTATTGAAAT
>NW_013666638.1:120038-128609 GCF_000517525.1 Limulus polyphemus | reverse complement strand
AACAAACAAAACAATGCGCGATTAATATTAAGTTTAATTCAACTTAAAGTTTGTTAAAACTAAAACGTGCGTATTTTCACTATAACCTGCAATAATGATGTTATTTGGAATAAATAAATAAATTTTATAAATGATACAGAAAAGATAAGCAAATATTTTCTTAACAAAGAACACGTTTTGAATTGTGGAACTGAGACAAACACGCGCGCACCATGAGTTACTACGTGGTTGGCTGGGGGCGAGTGTTTCAGGTCCAAGTGAATCTCACCTGAGACACTGAGCGACGGTGAGGAAGTGGGTGGAAGCGACAACATATCTTCGTGACGGACGCCAAGAGCAGTCACATCTTTGTTGCGTAGTGCCGAGATCATGTGCTCCTGGCAACTACTGATATCTGTTATCGCCCTGTCTCTCCAAGGCCTGAGTGGCAATGCAGGTATGCTTACTCCTGTAAATTCTTTTATATGGATATGAAAGATCTATATAAATTAATAATTTTTACCTATAATGCCATAAGTACGTAGTAGGAGTATGCATGGATACATCCCACAATAAACCTAGAGCTAAGTGCTTAAAGTCTCCGAAAACAAATGTACTAACATAATGAAATTTGTAATAATTAGTTTTCTATATTCGTATCTTGGGTAACGCTTCTCTTTTGTGTCTAATCGTATATTCCTTTTTTTTTCTGGAACAAACTGGCATTTCTTAGAATTTCCAGTTGATAGAAGTTTCTATTGCGGTTTGATATTTTGTATTCAAATTCTACTTAATATAGATTAATAAAAACACCACCCGAAAATCATCGGCGGGCTATCCAATCTAATCATTAAGAAAAAAGAAAGATATTTTTGAAGGAATTTGATTGAGTGTACTTGTGCTACTGATTTGTAACTCAGTCTATTACGTACTAATAAAAATTATTAAATCATCGCCTAATTTAAAAAGCCACAACAGCTTTTGTGTATCGATTTTAAGTCTTCGCATTGTAACTCAAGCATGACGTAGTTTCAGCTATTAAATTTATTTCAAACAAAAAATAAAATAATTAAACATGTTGCTTAGAAAGACCTAGTTTGTATACAAAAATTTTTACATTGCATGCGCAAAATATACTGAATATCATTCACGCTTACATTATGAAATGACACACCATAGTGTTGAGGATTAAGAGTGACCAAAATCCAGCAAATAAAAAAAGGTTTAAAATTCCTTTTTAATAAATTCGTAACTTAAATATCTTAAACGTTAGACATTTTAGCTTGCAGTCAAGTGTTTTTGTTTACTTTCTTGAGCTAAAATTAATTTGCTAAAACTAACTCGATAAAACGTTTAGGTTTTCTTTAAATTGCTTTATTAAACACGCACTAACCTTATCTTAAAACGGACAACTACCACAGTAACCTTATTTAGGAGTTTAATTTCTCAAAAGACACAAGTAAACTATTTTCAGCAAATATTCGATAAAGATAAAGTTATGAGTCATGTAAATTAATTACACTTTTTGATCGATTTCCCGATACGTGTTTCAAACATTAAACTTCTATCTTTGTTAAGTCTCACAGAGGGTTAGTTGTGTTATGCCCACGCGTGTATCGAAACCCGATTTTTAGCGTTATAACCCCACAGACTTACCGCTGAGTCACAAGATGCATTTCAGACAAAAAAAAAAGTGATTAAATAAAAGCTTTTTTAATGAAATTTTAAGAAATTTAGAACTCTGGACGTCTGATAAGAAAGTTGAAGCGTAAGAAAGTAGGCTTTGTTTATAATATATATATATATATATATATATAAATTCTCGTGCATTTTTATTGATCTGTTTAATATTTTTATTTAATAATATTTAAAACATTTCACAGAAAGCTAAAAGATTGATTTGATTATTTTTAATAAGTTTTATTTTCATATCAATAAACATTAGTTTGTATATACATATATATTTCACATCTTTATTTTTTTAGAAAGATTGAACAGAATTTCTGCAGCGCGATCTGGTAGGAAGAAGTTATAATTATTACTATTACTTTGAGCTGTTGGATGGTTTCGTTTCAAAAGAACTGAAGTAGTTTTGTTATTGTTTTATCCATATTAAAGTTTGTTATCGTTGAAAATATGTTGCTGTTTTTTGGTATACTCGCAGCCATAGAGTTTCATTAAAATATTATTACTTGCGATATGTATTGACTTGTGCTACTATTTACTTTTACTTGCAGAACACCCCCCTCAAACACATCTATATATGTGTGTATTTGTCTTTCTGTACTGTCAACTATCACTTACACGTTTTATTTATCAAGATCTCATATACCAGATTCTCTAAAATTAAGTGTTTTATGTTATAATGTCAATTTTTGAATCTCAAACTTGCGATTTCCTTAATGCCATGAAGTATTTTGTGATAAATATTACCTATATTGTGTTCAGCGGACGTCACTTATAACGTACTTTGATTGAGCTTGTCAGGTCTTTTCTTTGAAAACTTTTATTACTTGAAAATTTTATACAATATAAAATAAATCAAAGAATTTTCAATATCTTACCAAATATGCTTAGCACTCAAAGGTTTCGTTTTCACAAATTTCCTTGACGCGCCAGTCGTAGTTACTTTTCACGTTACTAAGATTTCTGTTCGGAGTAAAATATTCCAAATGAAAACTGGGCTGACAAAACATATCATCTTTGACTTTTTACAGCTTTTAAGATAGTAGATTGGTATTACCTGTTGTACATGTACATCAGCGCGAACTTGTGGTATTCTTTTAGGATGACATTGGAAAGTAACTTTTCTTACGGACTTGTTCTCAAAATTTTTTTATGCTACAAGGGTGTTCAACTAATGTTCTTGTACTTATTTTACTAACTGGTAATTACTTCCTTTGAAAGCTCAGTAATGTTTTAGTAACAGTAATGATACATTACTTACTTTTTATTTCTGATATATTAGATTATATATGGTGCTTGAACTCAACACACATACTGAATTCTTTTCTCGCTACTATTTACTGTTAGGCATGTAATTTTTTGTATTTTAGAATAACGAAAAAAATATTGAAGGTCAATTTTGCCTTTGAACTCAATGAAAAATCAATCAGGGCAATAATCAAAATTATCAGCAGAAATCAGAATCATTGTCTTGATTTAATTTTTTATTACATTAAAACGCATATTTTTTTCTATTTCTAGTATTTTTTCTCTTATTTTAATAATTTTTTCAAGGTATTTATTTTTTGTATTTGACCGCATTCACAAACCCATTTTTTATAATTGATTATTCATTAATCGTATTATACTTTTGAAGTAATAACATACTAATTTCTTACATTAAATGTACCCAGGTGGCAGCAGCAAGTTTGTATGCTTACGCTGCTAAAATTCGAGGTGAACAAATAGCTCATTGTGTGGCTTTGCATCATCAACAAACATGCTGTTGTTGATAATGGTCTTTTAACACGAAACCACAAAACGGACTCTCTGCGCTCTGTTTACCGTGGGGAATCAAACCATAGATTTTAACATTGTACGTCCGGAGACTTACTGCTTACTCACTTGGGTAAAACAGCAGACATTACATTAAATATTTGATTACTTCATCTTATACAAATACTTAAAAAACTACATTACTGAAGCAAGAAAATAGTTAATTAATCAGCAACGGCTATTCGTCAAGAACAAAATGTGTTTAAATCTTTAAACTGTTCAACTTTTCACTAGAAAACAGTAACTGCTCACGGCCTATATTACAAATCTCCATTTAACGGTGTTAATATAAATAAATTATATATTTTTAACATAGATATGTTTTATCTAGAATATATATATATATTACAGATAGTTCGGTTTTAATTTGGCAAATTAATTATGTTCTGCTTTAAAAATGAATGTTTTAGCACTCATTAGAAGAATGGTCAAATTTTATGAATATGAATTTTGACTCAACTAAAACTTTTTTTTTCTTTTGACTAGTTTTATTGAGTAGGTGAAACTACAAACTTTTGCATTCATTTCTTATTTATTTTTACATTAAAATAATCAAAAGTTTATTAATTTGTTGAGATAACTGATACTTATGTTGAGAAAGTATGTTTGGAAAAAACATAGATGAAAAAAAACCTTATTTTAAAGAAAATTACATTTCCAATAATCGTAGTGGACATAACTGACTATTAGTTGGAGAAATTATTTTTCTATCAAGATAGTTCAGATAACTTATTATCTAGATACCTGTTTCCAATAATCATGTTTGAGATAAAATAGTATTGTTTATAGAATTATTTCCGATGAATATTTCTGTGTTAACCGAATATTATTTTCAAAAAGTGTACTTGCAATAAACATCATTGAGATAGCTGATTACTGTATAGAAAAGTGTGTTTCAAATAAAGTTAACACAACTGATTCTTACATAGAGAATTGTAATTCCATTTAAACATAATTGTGGTAGCGTACTATTACTTAAAGACGTATTTTCCGATAACAATTTTTGAGGTAAATCAGTATTTTTTCGAGAATTGTTTCCAATATATATTTTAGAGATAGTTGAGTATCATTTTGAAAATGTCTGTTTCCAATAAACGTAAATAAGATAATTTACTATTATTTGGAAAATGTGAGTGTCCAATAAACATAATTGAGATTATTGTTTATTGTCTAAGGAAAGTTATGTTAAAATAAACATTTTTAGTTAATTAATTATTGTTTATAGAAGTGTGTTTCCACTAAACATATTTGGGATAACCGATTAATTTTTATAGAATATATTTTACAGCAGATATAATTGAGATAACTTATAACTTAGAGAAAATGTAGTTTCAAATAAACATAGAAAAGCGATAATTTTTTAAGAACGTATGATTTCAATAAACACAGATGAGCTAACTGCGTATTACTTGGAAAAAGTATGTTTCCAATAAACAGGGTTCAGATAACGGTTATCATTTAGATAAATTATGTTTATAATGAACATAGCTAAGATAACTGTTTATTATTTAGAAGGGATTTTCCAATAAATATAGTTGAGAAAAATAGCTACTATTCAGAAATAAAATAACAATAAGTAATATCAACTATGTTATTCGAAATAGACAGAGAAATTGCGTTTGCAGTAAATACATTTGAGTAAACTCATCTCTACTTTAGGAAGATTGCATTTCCAATAATCAGAGTGGATATAACTTACCGTTAGTGGAAAATAGGTTGTTTTTTTCTCTAACTCAATATAGTTGAAATAAATTATTATTTAGAGAATTGTTACCAATAAACATTTTTGAGATAAGTGATTATTATTTAAAGAAAACTTGATTCCAGTAAACATAGTTGAGATAATTAATTATTGGTTAGATAAGTTTGTTTCGTATAAACATTGATGAGTTAAGTAGATATTATTTATAGAAATTTTTCCAATTAATACTTTCAGATAAGCGACTATTACTTGGGAAAGCGTGTTTATAATAAACGTAATTATGATAACTGACTTTTATTTGGAGAAAGTTTGTTTCCAAGAAACATAGTTGAAATAGTTGATTTATATTACAAAGATTTTGTTTGAAATAAATTTATTTAATATAACTGACTATTATTTCAATACACTTTTTATAACTGCGATGAATGAGAAAATCGTTTCCAATAAACATTTGAGATAAATCACCATTATGTAGAGAAGATGTGTCTATAATAAACTTATTTCGGATAACTTATTATTATTTAGAGAATTGTTTCCAATAATCAATTTTGATAAAGTGTGTTTCCAAGAAACTTAATTGGAATAACTGACTTCATTTGGAGAAAGTTTGATTCTTATAAACATTGTTGACACAACTGATTATTGTAAAGAGAAAATAACTTAGATAATTCATTATTATTTAGAGAAGTGTTTTCAAGAAATATAGTTAAGATAACTGAATGTAGAAAAAGTGTTTCCAATAAACACAGCTGAAATAATTTAATATTATTTAGACAAATTGCAGTTTCCGATATACATAACTGAGATAACTGAATATCAATCGGAGAAACATTTATAATAAAGATACTCGTGATAACTAAATGTTAGTTAGAGAATTGATGTCAATAATACTTTGAAATAATTCAGTATTACTTCGTGAAAGTGCGTTTCCAATAAACATGGTTGATATAACTGCTTATTGTTTAAAGAAGTTTCCAATAAACAAAGAACTGATTATTATTTAAGTAAATGTTTGAATAAACATAGGTGAATAACTGAGTGTTATTTAGAGAAGTTTTTCGAGTAATATAATTGATGTACATAGTATTTTTAGGAAATAGAATTTTCATTACACAAATCTGCTATAATGACATAATCCACAAGGAGCGGCTATAGTACACAGAATCTATATGGCAGTTTTTGATTGTGTTAAGTTATTCTAAATTTGGTGTATTTAAATGTACTGTCAGAAAAAAAAATATAGACAAAGCATATCTGTAATAATGTAGAATGGTTTCTTAGAATATCAAATTGGGTATTCAAATAACCATCTTACTACTTGAATTATCAATGAGAACCATTATCAGGTTGTATCAATTTTGTTTTAACTGAGGTTTTATAAGTTTCACTGCTGTGAGAAGATGACAAGAACACCTAAGATAGCCCTTGTAAGTTCAACTAGTTCAAACAGCGAAATGTAATTACACAAATGACAAAAAATAAAATTAATACTGCTTGTTTCAAAATGGAACATCGCTGTTTCGACTCTCTGCTACAGTGGGATTCTCATAATTGCTTGATATTTTTAACTTTGCTTGTGTAATGTTTCTCCAACTTACAAATGACGAATGTTAAGAAATTTCACTTAGTAGTAAAATAAGTGTAAGATGAATAGCAATACAATAACCTAGACCTTAGGGTTTTGGAAAAGTTATGTTTTTTTTAGATGTTGAAGTCAACAGCAAAAATAGAGCTGAATACGTCTAGACTTAGAATACAAGACAGCATATAAACTACTACCTAGAAAAGATGGATACCCTAAAAGATCGTTGTGATGGACAAGACAATTTTCTTTCTAATAAATGGTGTCTGAAAGGATCTTATGCTCGTCACTCAGACGTGATCTCTAATTGACATATTCATACATGGTCTGTAACTTCTTTATTCAGACGAGGCTACAGCTGCTTCTGGTGTTTGATGTTCTTTGGCCTTTATTCGTGTTCGATTGTTTCCAAAGTCTTCGCGGTTTAAACAAAACAAGTATAGGCATTGCAATATGCTTTATAATATTGACCTTTTACTGAGGTGTTTTACTATGCCACAGTATTTTTCATGTGTATAATAAGATTAAATATGATAAATATCTTTGTTTGTTTTTCTACTTTATGTTTATAAGTGAAATATTATTCCTACAGTCCAGCTTTGGATGGAAGAACAAAATCTAACTTCCAGCACCATGCATAAAATATTTCTACTTAACACTTCCGGCTTGGTAAATAGTTTCAGTTTTTCACTTATGGATGTGAAAACTTTTTTACTTCCTTCTTTCAAGCGAAGAAACTATTTCTACCATTAATTTATGAGCAGGCAAATAGGTTCTACTTTTTTCTCTCTCTCTGAGCGTCGTTTATACCTAGCTTTTGTGTTAAAATCGTGTCCGTTTTTCACAGTCACATAAAATTCAGCTTCTATCTTACACGTACGGGTAGGATAAAAATTATGTTTTCACTTCCGAATAAGATAATGTTTTCAACTTTCATCTTATCATAAAATAACGTTTAGTACTTTCTCAAAATCCGCGCTCCTACTATGTGCCGTGGGTGCGCTATAAAAGTGGGCCAAATCACAGTAACCCAAGTGTGATAGTGGTTGCTGTTAAATTAGCTTCTTTCCCTCTCGTCTATTAGTTAAAAATCATGGATGTCTATGTTTTGAGAGCACTTGTGTAGTTTCACAAGAAAATTCTAAAAAACGTATCTTTGGTGAGACAAACGGTTAATAGCTTTTACTGCCTTATAAATAACTGTTCATGTGGCTAATCTTCGAGTATGATAATGATTTTATTTTTCATCTCTGAGTAGGATAACGATTCTTACTTTTCATTTCTGGTAGGATACGGTTTTTACCTTTCACCTCTGGATAGGATAACAATTCTTACTTTACACCTCTGGTTTTTTCTCTTTCTGTATGGAAACTAACGCTTGTCTCTAAACCCTTGACAGAGAAAATAATTTTTTCTTACGATTTCTTGAGTGAGAAATCAATTCACACTTTACATCATTCGAGGAAATATTTTGAATGTGATATCAATTCACACTTTACATCATTCGAGAGGATTTTTTGAATGTGATAGCAATTCACACTTTACATCATTCGAGAGGATTTTTTGAGTTTGAAATCAATTCACACTTTACATCAGTCGAGCAGATTAAAAGACCAGCTTCTTCTTGTTACTTAGAGCTGACAAGATAATGTTTACTTTTTGGCAGCAAAATACTTGGAAGTTCCTGGCAGTTATAGTTTTCAATACTTTAGTTTAATGTTTTCAGTTCTATTTTTAGTGAAATGTTATAAATATTTATGATTTAGTACTCTATTTTTGAAGTAAAATAATACGAAAGGGGTTGTTT
>NW_013666638.1:116496-119954 GCF_000517525.1 Limulus polyphemus | reverse complement strand
AGTTATAGTTTTCAATACTTTAGTTTTAATGTTTTCAGTTCTATTTTTTATGTGAAATGTTATAAATATTTATGATTTAGACTCATTTTTGAGAAAATAATCAAAGGGGTGTTGTTTTAAAAATTATCTAACTTAAATGCTGTAAGTCGTGCAAAGAATAATAATATATAAATAAATATATGTTGATGTATATTATTATACATTACATTTAGTTCATGTGAGAAATTCTTGGAGGTCTTTAATCTTCACAAAGTAATTACAAATCTCTTTCACTGTGCACGTACATATGCTTTACATTAGATTGAATAAATCCACCTTAAAAACGTTAGGCCCGGCATGGCGAGGTAGTTAGGGAGCTCAACTCGCAATCTGCGGGTCGTGGGTTCGAATCCCCGTCACACCAAATATGCTCGCCCTTTCAGCCGTGGGGGCGTTATAATGTGACGGTCAATCTCACTATTCGTTGGTAAAAGAATACCACAAGAGTTGGCGGTGGGTGGTGGTGACAAGCTGCCTTCCCTCTAGTCTTACACTGCTAAATTAGGGACGGCTAGCGCAGATAGCCCTCGTGTAGCTTTGCGCGAAATTCAAAACAAACAAACATAGAAATGTTAAGGCATAAATAAATAGCATAATGCAACTTCCTTGCAATACTAGGCCTAGTGATGTCAACAACCAAAATCGTAGACTCGAATCGGGATATAACGAACGAATACGCCTATAATAGTTGTAGTTCGGTACTGCAGAATATTATATCCATCAACTTTCCGCTTTTAAGACTTGTTTTCAAAATATATCATTCATAAAATCAATAATCCATAAAAATCTCTTTGTACGGAGCTCATTGTATATCTAGCAACACTAAACATAAGTGTCATGGCTTGTGGAACGTGACTCACATGTTGTATATCTATCAACACTGATCTCAAGTGTCATGACTTGTGGAAGATGACTCACATATTGTACATCTATCACCACTGACCGCAAGTGTCATGGCTTGTGGAAGATGACTCACATATTGTACATCTATCAACACTGACCGCAAGTGTCATGGCTTGTGGAAGATGACTTACATATTGTACATCTATCAACACTGACCGCAAGTGTCATGGCTTGTGGAAGATGACTTACATATTGTACATCTATCAACACTGACCGCAAGTGTCATGGCTTGTGTAACGTGACTCACATTGTATCGAAATCTTAACTAGTAATACTTACATTTCTATATATAACTATATACATTAATTTTTTACATATCTAGCTCAGCTCCTTGACCTACTTCACTAGCAGCATAGAAAGTAACTCCTTGACCTACTTCACTAGCAGCATAGAAAGTAACTCCTTGACCTACTCCATTAGTAAACAGACATTAATTATCCTTAACCTATTCTATTACTAACACAAAAGGTAGTAACTCATTCACCCACTCTATTAGTAACACTTAAAGAAAAGACGCCTTATTCACTCAATTCGTAACTCAGAAAGTAACAGCTTCTTCACACACACTGCATTTGTTGTATAGAAATTAACGACACCTATACACACTCCATTAGTATCAATTCCTGAATACACTGTATTTGTAGTATAGAAAAGTAACGACACCTAAACACACTCCATTAGTAACAATTTCTGAATACACTGTATTTGTAGTATATAAAGTATCGACACCTAAACACACTCCATTAGTAACAATTTCTGAATACACTGTATTTGTAGTATATAAAGTATCGACACCTAAACACACTCCATTAGTAACAATTTCTGAATACGCTGTATTGGTAGTATAGAAAGTAACGACACCTAAACACACTCCATTAGTAACAATTTCTGAATACGCTGTATTGGTAGTATAGAAAGTAACGACACCTAAACACACTCCATTAGTAACAATTTCTGAATACACTGTATTTGTAGTATATAAAGTATCGACACCTAAACACACTCCATTAGTAACAATTTCTATATACACTGTATTTGTTGTATGGAAAGTAACGACACCTAAACACACTCCATTAGTAATAATTCCTGAATACGCTGTATTGGTAGTATATAAAGTAACGACTCCGTAACACTCCATTACAAAAAGTAACTACTCCTTAATACACTTACTTAATAGTACAAGTAACGACAACATAATATATACCGTTACTGACACAGAAAGTTACGACTCTTTAACCTATTTTATTAATAATACAGAAAGTTACGACTCCTTAACACATTCCATTTTAGAACAGAAAGTAACTAATCCTTAACCTATTCCATTCATACAAAAATATTACTGAAGTCTTAGAAATTATAAGAAGTTATCAGTTGATAATTTTAGAGGTTTTTTCATATGTATTGAAACCTTAACTGTGTTTTTAATATAAAAGATTGAGTAGAAAAGTCTTAAGAAAGTAAAAATATATATATATATATATTTTCTACAACACTTGATTAATTTTACTTTGTTAGCTTTAGCAATAACAAAATACCACCTGTTAAACGTCGTTCAGATAAACTGGTTGCAAGAATAGTTATTACTTATAACTTGGTATATATTTTTGTTTAATTGTTGTTTTGTTAATTTTTTATTTTTATCAGAAAGTTAAAATCTGGGCTATCTGCTCATATTCCACAACGGAGAATCAAATCAGGGGTTTTAGAGTTATAAATCCGTAAACTTACCGCTAACCCTCTGGAGAACATTTTATATAACAGCTTGGTAAAAGATATCGTTAAATTTCATTCGAAAATCACATAAGAAAATTAATTAATTTAATTAATCCGCAACACACTGAGAACTGAGAAGCACATGCACAGACATCAACATCTGCAAAGAAAATATCTCAGCAGAGAGAGAGAAAGCATAGGCTCTTGTGATTTTGAAAGACACGTAGCCTTTTATGTTTAAAAGTAAACAATTTGCCACGAACCTAAGCTTTATTTGAAAACCACAGATGTCTTAACTGCCCATACTTTGTCTTCTCTTTCAGTTTCGGCTACTTTCACAATGTTTCTTCTAGCCTCAACCTTTTACCTACCATGACATAGACTGCCATGATATAAAAGACTGTTTGGTTTAAATATTAGTGATTAATTTATATTTGTGAGTGAATATTTTATCATTTTTAAGTTTTGTTATAATAAGAGTTAAAAGCAGACGATTGTAAAAGGTTTTGTTAATAACTAATTACTGTCGAGAATATAGAAAGTGGCCAGACGACTAAGTAATTAAGATATAAATAGCGTGAGACGAGCGGGAAGCAGCAGACAGACAGTATTAGATAGGTAAAAGCGAAGAGAATATAGTTGGTGTGAAGTTAAGTAACGTAAAAGTGATAGGCCTAACGTTTAATATATATTATAGTGAAACTAACAGTGGAAAAGGAAATAAGAAAAATAAATGTATTCTGTCAAAGCGGAATTCTAAAGCAATTGAATCAACCTGAGTGCACTTTGACAAAAGGAACATA
>NW_013666638.1:110810-115845 GCF_000517525.1 Limulus polyphemus | reverse complement strand
TGAATGTAATTTTTATCTAGTTTTCATGTTTTGCCTCATGCAAAGTGTGGCAGTAACACCCCCCAACTCTACCACAGAATATTGTTACTAACTGTGAGTCACGTCTTACATCGAACAATCTATCCGAGTGAGATGGTGAATGTAATTTTTATCTAGTTTTCATGTTTTGCCTCATGCAAAGTGTGGCAGTAACACCCCCCAACTCTACCACAGAATATTGTTACTAACTGTGAGTCACGTCTTACATCGAACAATCTATCCGAGTGAGATGGTGAATGTAATGTTTATCTAGTTTTCATGTTTTGCCTCATGCAAAGTGTGGCAGTAACACCCCCCAACTCTACCACAGAATATTGTTACTAACTGTGAGTCACGTCTTACATCGAACAATCTATCCGAGTGAGATGGGTGAAAACTAGATAAACATTACATTCATTACGTTTGTTATAAAATGGGGCACATTGCAAAAGAGTGCAAATCCATTACCAGCAAACAACATCACAAACCTCAACATAAAGCAGCTGGAGTCGTTTACAAAGACAGTGCTGGTAAGAAACAAGAAACGAGTGACTGGCATTATGGATGCTGCTGCCAGAAGAAAGAGAATCAAGACTACTTGTCAAATTCAATACAAGAAAACGTGATTGGTCAGTGCACGAATAATAGTCGGCTCAAATTAGCAAATGGATCAACAATGCCAATAGTGATGGAAGCTTGTGACAAATATTAAGACATGCCAACAAATCATAATATACCAATATGTGAAGGTTATGTTGGGGACAAGAAAGTAAAGGGTATACGAGACTCTGGGTGCAGTAGTGCAGCAGTGAGAACCAGTTTAGTATTTAATGATCATATGACAGGCAAGGTACGCTTGTGTGTGCTAATTGATGGGACAGTGAGTAAATTTCCCATAGCAAAAATAAAGGTGGATACTCCATATTATGTAGGAGACCTTGAGGCCATGTGTATCAAGGAACCAATACACGACTTGGTGATAGGAAACTTACCAGGTAGAAACTTTGAGGAACTAGACAGAAAGAAGATTGATGAAGTATCTGCTGTCATCACCAGAGCTCAAGAAAAGAAGAGAAAACAAGACATCAAGCCCCTGCAAGTGTCAAAATGCGATATCCCGAATTTGGATTTGCAGGAACTGAAGGAGTACAGAAGAAAGACCCTTTGCTGCAAAAACTTTGGGACAATGCTCAGAAAAAAGTCGAGCACAAAACAAAGAGGAAAAATACTCATAGAATAGAGGACCAGAAGGGAGTTCTGTAACGAATCTATCAAGGAAGTTATACTGGAGAAGTTAAACAGATCATAGTACCAACAGAATATCGGACTCAAGTGATGAAGTTGGCTCATGAATGAATTGTGGGAGGACACCTAGGAACAAATAAAACAGCAGACAGAATAACCAGTAATTTCATTGGCCGAGAGTGATCGGAGCTGTGACTATATTCTGCAGGTCGTGCGACATCTGTCAAAGGACAATACCTAGAGGGATGGTAGCTAAAGTGCTAGTGGGGAGACGCCTCTCATAGAAGAGCCATTCAGCAGAGTAGCTGTGGAGTTGATCGGGCCACTAGCGTCTGTGTCTGACAAGGGCAACTGGTATGTTCTAACAGTAGTCGACTATGTTACACGTTTTTCAGAAGCAATGGCATTGCCAAAGATAGAGACAGAGAGAGTAGCAGAAGCCCTCCTGGAGATATTTTGCAGAGTAGGCTTTCCGAGAGAAATCCTGAGGGATAGAGGGACCCAGTTTACTTCAGAACTGATGCAGGAAGTGTGCAGACTCATCAGTACTCGGCAACTCTTTACCACCCCATACAATCCTAAATGTAATTGACTTTGCGAGAGAGTCAATGGAGTTTTAAATATTATGCTAAAGAAGATATGCTAAGAGAGACCATATGACTGGGACAGGTACTTACAGGCAGTATTATTCGCTTATCGAGAAGTCCCACAAGCAAGTACAGGATTTTCACCCTTCAAGTTACTGTATGGAAGAACAGTTCGAGGTCCGATGCAAATATTGAAAGAGCTATGAACGGGAGAAGAAGAGTCAGAAACCGATTAAAGGAAACCTGTCAAATCGCTCGACAAAGTTTGTATGCAGCTCAAGGTAGTCAGAAGCATTTTTATGACACGAAGGCCAAGGATCGACATTTTAAAGTTGAACAAAAGGTCTTAGTTCTGCTGCCCACAGACCACAACAAACTCACCCTGCAACGGAAAGAACCTTTTCCAGTACAGGAAGCACTCAACAGAATGGACTACAAGGTGAATGGGAAGATCTACCATGGGAGAGAAGAAGACCTGACGGGTACAGCTATTGAGACAGAGATGGATGTTGCAGGTGTGGCCACCATAGACGTAGAACCAGAAGACAGTGACTTTGTCTTAGAAGATGAGGACCTACTAGACCTAAGACCACTAGGTGGAGATGAAACATACAAAGATGTCAACATCAGCGAAGAGCTGACTGGCAAGGAAAATAGAGAGTTACAAGAACTACTGTACCAGAATGTAGATATCTTCACGGATAAACCAGGAAAGACAGACATTATGCAACACAAGATCGAGACCACAACCAGGGATCCAGTCAAAGTGAAGCCGTATCAGATGCCTTATGTAATGAGAGATCTGATAAAGCAGGAAGTTGAGGCAATGTTGGAAGCTGGAATAATCAAGCCTTCAAATTCAGCCTACTGTTCACCAGTTGTAATCGTGAAGAAGAGGGATGGATCAAGCCTTTTCTGCATAGACTTCCGTAATTTGAACCTCGTGACAAAGTTCGACACTGAACCTATGGGCAACCCAGAGGCCATCATGGCAAAACTAGATGAGGACAGGTTCTTTTCAAAGATCGACCTCAGTAAGGCTACTGGCAAATTCCAATGGAGACTGGATCTAAAGAGAAGACAACATTTATGACACCAGATGGATGTTACCAATTTAAGCGGATGCCATTTGGATAAGTCAGTTCAGCAGCAACATTCAACTGCATCACGAGGAAGATGCTGCACAACACCACCAACATCGAGCACTATGTGGATGACATTCTGACACACACTGTAAGATGAGAAGACCATCTGAAAAGACTTAGACAACTATTCCAATAAGTGTGGGCAGCAGGCCTCACCATCAGGCCATTCAAGTGCTACATTGGATATTCTGTGCTGGAGTTTGTTGGACATAAAGTGGGGGACCAAGAAATAGCCATGGAAAAGGAAAAGGTAACCCGCATACAAGATACACCAGCTCCAATGACCAAACAGCAAGTCAGATCCTTCCTATGGTTAGCGGGATACTATAGGAAATTCATCCCAAATTATGCTGAAATTACTGCACCATTGACTGACCTGACCAAGAAAGGCTTACCCAACAAGGTTAAGTGGGAACAACCACACCAGGTGGCATTCCAGAAATTAAAGAACATAGTTCGGCATGTCAACTGAGATTCTAAAGTAATTGAACAGGCCTAAGTGGACTTTTGATAAGAAGAGAACTATACATATACTGATATAACGTTTACGATATGCTTATATTCTCTGTAGTGTGAACACTTTATTGTACATACGTTTAACTTCTTCCGAATATATATAATTTGAAAACAAGTAAAGTGTGTGCTGTTTATTCATCGTTGAATTTATCGCTAACAGGTCACAGACACCTATTGTAGAAGAATCCTAAGCGCAACAATTACATAGTATATATATATATATATAATATTAAGAAATATAAGTAAAGGCCATTTATTTCGACAATTTGCAAACAATAAAAACAAAACAAATATACATATAAAATATATTTTTAAAAATCTGACATAGACCTAATCGCTGGATTTCCTGGTTACATTGAACGTTTGCAATATGCCTGGTCTAAACTCATCATAAACTTTCAGAAACATTGTTCATCACGACACAGGCAAAACAAAGGTTTTCGTCGGAAGTTCAGAGGAATCATACCCGATACTGAAGAAACTGTATTTCAGTTTGTGGCACGTCTGCCGTGATATTTCACCAGATGGACTGACATAGCCATGTGTGAAATTACTTTTGAGGAACTGGCAGAGATATTAGTACGTGAACAGTTCATAACCACGTGTTTAACTGACATGTCACTGTTTTTAAAGGAGAGAGCATCAAAAGATGTAGACAAGATGATCAGGCTGGCAGAACAGTATATGGAAGCCCTTGGAGGTAGTATAACTGGCAAGCCCAAGAATGTCCAGATAAATTTGAAACCAGTAATGTCTGACCAGAAGCAGGAGTTCACCAAAGTTGACAGGAGATTAATAGACAGAAGGGAAAAGAGATACTTCAGTAAGTTCATATCGATTCAGTAAAGCTACTTTTAATTTGTCATAATCCATGACATCTTCTGACGTCATGTCTGCATATACTTGTAGGCCTTTTCCTGTGAGAAATGGGCTGAGACAGACTGCCCAGTTGCTTTTGTCCCAGTTCTGACTTTGGGCGAATTTTTTATATCTCTCCAGGAAAGTACCCATGCCATCTTTAAGTTCATCAAATTTGGGCAGCTTGGGTCGGCTAGCCCTCACTTCATTGTCATTCGTGGGTCCTTCTTCCTTCAGTTGGGCGAGTTTTGCTATCTCAATTTGTGCTCTTATTCTCTCTATTTCTAGTCTCTCCTCTCTCTCTCTTTCTTCTTTCTCAGTTTGAATTCTCATTCATTCCATTTCTAGTTTCTCCTTTCTCTCATTTTCTTCAATCTCAATTTGTCTCTTCTGTTGCCGTTTTTCTCTTTCCAGTTCTTCTTGTTGTTTAATAAACTCTCGTAATTCACTGTCTTTTAACCCAAGTTAAGATTCTCTTTCTACCCATTTATCAAAATCTGTTGACGTGGTTTATATAGCATAATTTTAATCTCTATACTATTTTCGTTACTAACTACAGTTGTGCATGTGTAGATAGGCCTACTTATTTCCGCTTTCGTTCACATTTTCTTCCATCACCGTTTACCACTGTATAATCCTGACTGTGGCTCGCCAATTGTCAGATTT
>NW_013666638.1:73139-110044 GCF_000517525.1 Limulus polyphemus | reverse complement strand
TCTGTGGTAGAGTTGGGGGGGTGTTACTGCCACACTTTGCATGAGGCAAAACATGAAAACTAGATAAACATTACATTCACCCAAGTGGTACAGCGGTATGTCTGCGGACTTACAACGCTAGAATCCGGGTTTCGATACCCGTGGTGGGCAGAGCACAGATAGCCCATTGTGTAGCCTTGTTGTTAATTACAAACATAAATAATATTTTCATTTGATATGATAGTTTTTCAAAGTTATTGCCTGAAACTACGAATCAGATTTAAGTGGATTTGTTCCAAGCATAGAATAGATTTCTGAGGTTTATTAAAGGTTGAACAAAAAACAATGTTTAAACAATTTTGAAGATCTTCCCACTTAAACATCTGACTCAGATTTGAAAACAATTTTAAAATATCAATTTACATGATTTCTCAAAATAAAAATTAATACTGACCCTGTGGGTTTTCTAAAACTAGCTTGTCTGACACATGGTGGTGTTATTTCCATAATCTTTTGTTAAGCCAAAATCATATAAAACATGGCATACGATTTCGATCGCACTAAATAACTTCATTTAAGAAATCTTAGCTTCTTCTTTTTTAGAAATTTCAAGACAATATTTTCTTGAACCATTCAAATTTAAGCCTAATGACCACTCAAACAATAATTTGCCGCCGTCCATAATTTTAAACAATATAACGCACCCACAGCGTAAAGTGTGAAACGTATTCAGCAGCATCACGCCTTGTACTTCGGACCCTGCGATCCGCAGCCCTTAACTCAAAGAATAAATATCACCTTACCACAAGTTTAAATTTGAAATTGAATATCGTCTTAAAACGTACAAAGCAAAACTTATACTTATTGAAGGATGTGCAAAGGAATCTATATTTATAAGTTGGACATTTTCGACTAAGATGTTAGCAAAGCTAATATATTTTATGTAATTTATTAATTGATAAAGATAACTACAACTCTTTTGTACTAGCCTGTTTTAAACCTTATTGCAAAATATTATATTATGTGTTTGTTTATTGTTGAGCACAAAGCTACACAATGGGCTATCTGTGCTCTGCTCACCGCGGGTATCGGAAACCGATTTTCAGCTTTATAAGCCCTCAGGATTAACGCTGAGCCACCAGGGGAGCTATATTATGTTATGTATTGCATTATCTTTTGTGTGTCCTACATACACGACTAAAGTTAAAATATACTGATGCACTCATAAGATGGCGGATAAATCCCGCCTTACACGCTTTACTTTCTATGTTTATCTACTTACGTTTGTGTATTTGTAAATATGTTATCGGAACAAAAACTACAAATCAGTTAAGTGACGATCCTTTAAAATTTCACCAATCTTTTTCATGGTTTTGGCAAATTTTTTATGGAAAATGGTAGATCCAGTTCTTCAAATGTTATATACATGACTGGTTAAAAAGCGGTCTAGAACATCCGTGTGCTCTGTTATCTCAGAGTAGGAACTCAACGCTCCACAGTTGATCTAAACTTGGTTATGTCAGGTTACTATTTTTAAAATAAAATATGACAATTTCTTTGCTTGCTGTTATGTACAAAGCTACACAATGGGCTAGCTGTGTTGTGCCAACCACGAGTATCGAAACCAGTTCTTAGCGTTATAAGCCTTCAAATCGTTATGCCACTGGAGGAGGGGCAAAACATGAGAAAGCAATAGTTTCTTTACAAAGCAAGTCTGCGGAAAAACCCGAAAACCTCTAGATAGAGTCATACTATATATGAAAAAGAGATTAAGTAAAGAGATGAGAGAAAAAGATGTGTATACGTATGAAGCCTTAACCAAATTAATCATATATTGCCTCGTGTTTTTCCCTCTTCCCTTAAATTGAATAAATAGTTTCTCTGTCAATACACATTAGGCCAGTTCATCGTTTTCATTAATATAGTTTTATAATTACTGCTTTAACTGTTTCATCCCATTGTATTTTGTGTTTAACACTACAGGATACGCGGATAACTTCTAGTTCAGTTTCATGGGTTAAAGTAATATTTTATCGCATCTTTACCGCCTTCCATGTCCTGAGTTACTTGGATTCATAATTTTAAAAATCGTGAAGTTTTAAGTGTATCTAGGCAGCATGTTCAGCATGTGAAATTCTCTTGCAAACCCAAGGGTCCATGGTTCGCATCCCATTTCTGCAAAATAGCACTACGCATTTCAAAGCCATAAGTGTATTATAGGAGTGACGGGCAAATTCTACTCTTCGATTAAAGTAGCCCAAGATTTGGCGATGGGTGCTGTTGACTAGCTGCCTCCCACCTAGTCTATCAGCTAAAAGTTAGGGACAGCTAGCACAAATAACCCTTAGTCATCTTTGTGCGAATATCCAAAACAAACCTCTCGTGCACTTCTTCTTGAATACTTTGTTTTGTAGAGAAAAGCCACATTGGGCTATCTGATGTGTCTACCGTTGGGAATTGAATCTCGAATTTTAGCGTTGTAAGTCCGTAGAGTTACCGCTGTTCCACAAGAGGATTTCTTGGATTTCGCTCCATGCTAAGTCGTTTGTCAGGTCCGCATTTTGTAAATAGTAATAATAAAAGTAGAAGTGTTACAGACCGGGTCCAGGTTAATAAAACAGATGGAGCCAACTTCTTTAGTCCTCTGTATTGATGTGTTTCCGCATTTTATGACGAAAAATGAAGCGATTCTAAGATATTTTATTTTTTTACAAGAAGCAGATCAACTAAAGAACTCAGCATGGAGCCCGAAACATTGTCTCAAAACCAAAACAAACAGCTTGAGAAATTTATAGAAAACTCAGTCCACATCATGTTCTGTAACGTGAAAATACTTAACTCTTTCCTATAGATAACAGAATTCTAGCTTGAGATATTTCAATATATTTCACAAATTAGTGATGTCTTCAATGGAATATGTGCGAGGAAATTCCACCTCGTTGCTTTATTTTTATTGATTCCTTAACATACAGATGATGAAGCAGGCACTTAATACTTACAGGGGCAAAAGCAAAAGTTCAGCTTTAAACGATTGCTGAGATTGTTACCGAATCTTAATGAAGTAAAAAAAATCTACCTTATGATATATTTATATATTAAGATTATTTTATTCATTCTTATAGCTATTATGTTGAAAAAATATCCGTGATTCTTCAGATTTATTGTATGACTTTACTTTTTCCACGTTCACTGTTCGTATTTATTCCATTTTCATAATGATTGAATGAGATTAAGGCTTTTGCTTCATGCTTTCCACAAATGTGTTAATCCATTGGGATTTGCGTGACCACTTAGACGCCCCTCTGCTGATTACACTATCATTCAGGCGAGCATTGGGATTTCATTAAGAAGAATAACTTTACCTCAACTTCTAGTAATTATTTGTAATGATTTCGATCTCCTTCGTTTGGAAATAAAAAGGTAAGGCGTTAACCTTTAAAGGGCGAAAGTATTGGAAAAACATAATAAAATGTGTAAAAATAGATTGTTTAACAATCAATAATGAGTTCAAGCACCTCTAATTGGCCCATATAATCCTGTTTTCTAACCTCTTTTAAAGGCAACTGAAAGACAAATTATATTTTTGATGAGCTGAAGTTAATAATAATCAGTTGTGAAATTTCATCGTAAAGCCAAACGCTATCCTTATAAAAACTTTGTTGATCGAGTTATGAAAAGAAAATCCCAATAATGACATGTTTCGAGCCAACGCCTGCTAGAAGTTTTACTGCTAACAAAACACTTATCTTTAGAGTTTCCATGATTTACAAAAATATCATTTTGAGTAAGATTTGTCTGTTTACACGAATAGCCATTACGATTACCTAAGGAGCTCTACCAATGACAGCAAAAATTTATATAAATACCCTTTGACCAGTTTTTTAATACCATGTTTATGTGGTACTTCCTTGGACAACTTTACTATTAGTATATTTAGGTGATACTTTTTGGACAATTTTACTATCAGTATATTCAAAAGATGCTTTTTGGACAACGTTATTAACAGTATATTCAAGTGGTACTTTTTGGACAACTTTACTAACAGTATATTCAGGTGGTACCTCCTTGGACAACTTTACTCACAGTATAATCAGAAGACGCTTCTTGGACAACGTTACTAACAGTACATTCAGGTGGAACCTCCTTGGACAACTTTACTCACAGTATATTCAGGTGATACTTTTTGGACAACGTTATTAACAGTATATTCAAGTGGTACTTTTTGGACAACTTTACTCACAGTATATTCAGGTGGTACTTCCTTGGACAACGTTATTAACAGTATATTCAGGTGGTACTTCCTACTGTGAGTAAAGTTGTCCAAGGAAGTACCACCTGAATATACTGTTAGTAACGTTGTCCAAGAAACGTCTTCTGTATATACTGTTAGTAACGTTGTCCACTATTCAGGTGGTACTTCCTTGGACAACGTTATTAACAGTATATTCAGGTGGTACTTCCTTGGACAACTTTACTAACAGTATATACAGGAGACGCTTCTTGGACAACGTTACTAACAGTATATTTAGGTGGTACTTCCTTGGACAACTTTACTAACAGTATATACAGGAGACGTTTCTTGGACAACGTTACTAACAGTATATTCAGGTGGTACTTCCTTGGACAACTTTACTAACAGTATGTACAGGAGACGTTTCTTGGACAACGTTACTAACAGTATATTCAGGTGGTACTTCCTTGGACAACTTTACTAACAGTATATACAGGAGACGTTTCTTGGACAACGTTACTAACAGTATATTCAGGTGGTACCTCCTTGGACAACTTTACTAACAGTATATACAGGAGACGTTTCTTGGACAACGTTACTAACAGTATATTCAGGTGGTACCTCCTTGGACAACTTTACTAACAGTATATTCAGGAGATACCTGTTGGACAGCTTCACTAACCATACATTCGAAGACAAATTTATTAACAACATATTTATGTACACATGTCTTCTGTGTGATACAATTTTAAAATTTGTTGAAGCCGCAATCTTTTGAAATTTGGCTATTATCCTCAAAAATAAAAGTTATTTAATTTCTGTAATATCATGTTGCAAGCTCTGTCTATATTTAAATCAGTGTTAAAGGAAAAGTAACAGTATCGGTGACCAAAAATCAGCATCATAGTTAGTAGTAAATTATTATCTCATTGAATTACATATTAAAATGAAATTTGTTGGCAAGAATTCCGGGTAACAGAAACAAATAGCCGGACATTTACATTTTGTCTAGAGAGGTAGCTGTGTGTATAAAGATGATTATATGCGTAAATAAAATTATTATAAATAGTTATTTTTAGCATGTTTGACCACTCTATCAATAATATAAATCCATTTATATTGTGATTAAATTTGTTATTTTAACCTTTTACACAGTTTTTTTTCTGAAAAAAAGAATTGAAATTTAATACTGAAACAAAAAAGTAAAAAAAAAACTGGATTTTTCCTCATCCATTAACGTAATACTAAATTCAGTTCCAAGTGTTCGAGCTGGTTTTTAACTAAAGCCCAGCTTCATACAATATTTCATGGCACGTGAAAATAATTATACAATATATGTTGAAGAGGGGTTGAAATTTGGGTCTGAAGGGTCATGCAGCCCATGTAAACATAACGAAGTAAAACGATATAGTACTGTGAATTTGGACTCTTTAAGAAGTGTGTTTATGTATATGACTTTATTTATTTCTGGTTTTATCTTCTATAATGCATGGAATTAATTTTGTTTAATTTGGGGTCATAAAGGTCACCATAAATAACTAATGCAATGAATAATTCTAATATCAGGATTGATTTTTTTGGATTTATCTCTCTACAATACACACTTTTTTATACTCACATTTTATTATCGTCTTTTCTTATTTTGAAGTGGGATTTGGTATGTTCAATACGAAAATTTAGTTCAAGTATTGCCATTTCTAATGCTAAATGGAGGACAACCAGACAGCAGTATCTGCATTTTAGTTGGCCACTCTTGACCGAATAGCGGGACTGACTGTTACTCCCATAGCTGAGCATGTTCAGTGGCATATAGCGACTCGAATCTTTCACCATTAATCACTCTGACAACAGCTACTAAGCAACGCCCGACCCTTTCATTTTCAAATTTAACCTTTTTTGTATTTAGCTCATAAAAATAACTTTTTAGCCCCCCAGTGGCACAGCGGTATGTCTGCGGACTTGCAACGCTAAAATCCGGGTTTCGATACCCGTGGTGGGCAGAGCACAGATAGCCCATTGTGTAGCTTTGTGCTTAATTACAAACAAACAAATAACTTTTTTAAAATATGTAATCAAGTCACTTTTATCAATACTTAGTAACTTAGTCGCTTTGTTCTTAGTATTCGTGATAAAAGTTATCAGTATCCATAAATATTCGAGGGACAAGTCATCTAGCTAAAAATTACAAACAAACAAATAACTTTTTAAAATATGTAATCAAGTCACTTTTATCAATACTTAGTAACTTAGTCGCTTTGTTCTTAGTATTCGTGATAAAAGTTATCAGTATCCATAAATATTCGAGGGACAAGTCATCTAGCTAAAAAAAAATCATGAATTACAAAATATTTGGTATTTATTTAGTATGCAGAGGTACAGCACACTGCTATGCAAGATCTGTGTTAGTTTGACATGCTGTTAATTTCACTGTCAGTCTCAAATTAACCGAAATGATTAAAAGTAGTAAAGGTGTTTCGAAGACAGTCTGTTAAACGATCAAATTACACAACTAAATATAACGATGCGGTTTATTCGAGTTACACAACTACTAAGCTAAACATAACAGTATGATTTCTTTGAGTTTCATCTGGTTCTTTTTTATATAGGTACGAGAGAGTTAAAAAATAACATAAAACATTTTTAACAACTATAAATTTAATAAGGGTGTATTATTTTACCTGAAAAAAAAACAATAATACATCGCTTAATCACTTCTAATTTCTACAAAATTGTCTTGTGAGAACGTTATCTTTATCTGTAAGATGGTTCTTTAAAGTATATTGACTAGTTGTTGTTTGTGCTGCTGTTAATGAAAATCTCCTTACGATCATACTTTACAATTGTATTACGTACAAGATAAGGTAAAACATTTATTCAACCTTTTAAAATATCCGTTTTTTTGTATTTTGGTTTTCTTTCAGGTAGAATGAAAATATCTACAACTTTCTATTTGTATAATCACCATTAGATATAGTTTCTGAATATATTGTGTGTGACTCTATAACATTCAGATGATAACAATCTTAGTTCTAACGCTTTTTATATAGTTGAAATAATATTGTACGCTTCTCTTATGTCAGCTTTTATATATGGGCCGAATTCTTTACAGTAATTGTCTGTGACTTGTTAGCGATACGTTTCAACAATAAACAACCAGCACACAGTCCACTTGTTTTAAAATAATATATTAAAACAAGTCAAATATATATATGTATATACAAATGTTCATTACACTGTTGGTTATCATGGTAGTATACATGGTAGCATTAACTTAAACAGTTGTGTATATCTAACATCTTAACTGGAAACCCCTACTGAGCTAATAAAGATCAATGTCCTTCAAATTATTATCTGTCTTATTTTGAAAACATAAGACATGTATTCTTACTATATGCCATACTTTGCAATCTAAAATATTCTACACCCTAAGACTCTGTATAGACTCAAACTAAGCTTATTTTGGTGTGCATTGTTTTTCACATAGTGGTAAGATGACACTAAATGAGATCCGGCCAAATATTTCATGAAGACATGTACTGGAATTTGAAACTGTTGTCCCAGTCTGTTGAAGATATATGTTAGAATTCCAAGTGTTGTCACAACTTGCTGAAGAAAGTTTTCAAAATACCAGACCTTTTCCTAAACTAATGTTTAGCTGCAAAACATTGTTTCAATAGGATTAAAGCAGATGTTGTGTTGTCAAAATTTTGTTCCAGTCTGATGAAGGCTGATAATGAGATCTTAGAGCTGTTAGGCTTTAGACAACATGCAGATTTTTGTTGAATATACTTTTATAATATTAGCTTATTCTTAAAAAGCAGTTTTTGGTTATTACCTCACAGAATAACAGGGATTATAACTTATGTTATAAATCATCTACAACAAGTTAATATCTCAAACAAAAATACAAAAGCTGAAATAAATTGAATAAATTAGCTTATTTACCGATGAATAATACTAATACGAACAAAGAAAGAAAACCACCTCAGTGGTCTCTTGATGTAAAAACAGAAGTATATGTTCAATTCAGCTGCATGATAATCGTCAAATAAAATGTTTTAACTGAAAAAATAGCGGTATATCTGCGGACTTACAACCTACAACAAATATGTTCAACAACAAGCATATTATTTTGATAAAGATTTTCCCCTATAATGAACGTTCACGACTCATCCCTACCAAACTCTTGCTCAACAGATACCTTATGTAAGCATGGCTAATGTTTATCGTGATATTTTGTTCTCATATATATATTATATACATAAATACATAAGTTAACGAAATCAATTAGTAGCTATTCAGTTAATTAATTAATCAAATACGATCAAAACCTTTACAAAATAATAAAGTCATTATAATTAAACGTAGTTTCACCAATGCTCAGAACCGATATGTGACAACAGTTTTTTTTTTTTAAATAATAATCATTGTAAGCACGGGCGTTTTGAATAATTAGGCTTGAGTAACGAGTTAAAAGTTAATTGATGATCCCATTATTCCCATGTTTGTTTAAGAGGATCAATAACCATCTCTTGGTGGAAACAAACTAGACTTATATGAAGACGTGCAAATTGATCTACGACAATATTATGTATATGTGTGTGTAACTAGTATAGAAAGATTGTACATTTGTGTTTTCATGTCCAAAACATTTTGCCAGCATAAAAAAAATACTACAAATATTTAACGTTAAGGAATTTTATATTTCGGTTGCTCAAAAAAAGGCTGTTTGTTTAAACTGTCATTTGTGTTGACAAACCAGGTTTCCCATAAAGCCAATATATGTTGTTATTTTCTTGAATGACACTGCAAGTCACCCATTCAGTTCATCTTAGGATATTAGTTAAAGCCAGAGTCTATTTATCACATTCCGAGGCCACAACTCAATCAAGTGGATTCAACAACTTGAGTTATAAGAACATCATTGAGGTTTGCTATATAATTAGTCGCTCGAGTGGCGATAGTAAGGATGTATTGGAAGTTAAGAATTGAATGTAAATTTGATAAAATGTTTATAATGTATGGTCAGTCGTTACATACTGGTTAGCACGCTCGTTGTCTCAAAACATGCACTTCAGCTTTGAGATCGTGAGTGTGCTAAAAGAGCGACTGTGAAATATTGCTATTCAGTTAGACAAGAGAAGCCCAAGAGTTGGCGGTGTGCGCTGCTGACTAACTGCTTTTTCTCTTGTTTATTTCCCTCTGCTCCTGGTGGTTCAGCGATAATTCAGTTGACTTATAACGCTAAAAATTAGGTTTTGATACCTGCGGTGGGCAGAACACAGATTGCCTATCGTCCAGCTTCATGCTTTACAACAAACAAACAAAATATTGTTTTTTAATTCATAATTAGGTCCGGCTAATCGCAGACACCCCTTGTGTATTTCTGTTCTAAAACAAACTTATAATGTGTGCAATAAGTTGTTTTGTTTTTATTTCTCGGAAATTAGGATAATGTGAACTTGTATTTTCTAATATTGTGCATGATGAAAAATTAAAAGTCACAATACTACTCACAATTATTAGATTCAAACTAATAAATAACACAGTAAAGTCCTAAATTAATCATTTTGGTGTATTATAATTACAATGATTTCTGAGTACATTAAATTCGTAATTTTAACGTACAGAGAAACTAATATTTCATATTGTAATAGCTGCACTGTGTTATAGGTATATTTTGTCTTAGTTTTTTCTACAATATTAGTGATTTGTTATCTAACTACATACCACTTTATTTTGTTTAACTATATAATAATTTGTTTCTTCTCTGTAATTAATAAGTTATTTTGTTACAGTGGCTACTCAGGAAATGGATGATGTTCAGTTACTGGACCACTACCCTGGAAATAAAGTGTTAAGATTGATTATTCAGAGTAAGCTTTATTTTTGTCAAATTATTACTGCCAAAAAGAAAAACATCATATTTTGACAGTAATGTATTAATTTATTGTACAGTGAATCTTTTGAAATCAGTATTGGCTGCCAAATGGAACAGCAACTTATTCTGAATTTTATCAATGCTTATCTTTTAAATAAACCGAGATCTATGTAGTTGTTTACATATAGTAAACTCGTTTCCTGCCAGTATGAATTAGCAGGACTTGCTATATATATATATAGATGCTAATGAGGATAAGGAACTAAGGTTATGCAGAGATAAAAGAGTATTGTAGTTTATGTTCAAAGGAGCTACTAAAAGCATTATTAAGATACGAAAAGTATTTCTCAGAGTTTATAATAAGAGCATGCCACATGGAGGATAGAATAACGAAAACAATGAACTTAGACAAGAAATAGAAAATGTTTTTCACAGTTTTTTTAAATACCAACGCTGTTTTCTTTTAATTCTTTTAATATAATTCTAACTGCAAACTGGCTGGATTATGTCTGAGGCGTTGACAACGCCATATTGTATTTTATACAGCTTCGTTCCTTATATAATTATATGTACCTGTACGAAAATCTTAAAATATAGAAATCCCAAATCTTGGTCAGTAATGGTTGGTACAGAAACTGAAGACAATTATGTATATCCAGTTGTATTTTCATTAAAGGTCTTGAACAACATTTAAAACATCCGCTGTACTTAATCGTTTGTAATTATATGGTATTTTTTCTTCAAACTTTAATTTAATTAAATGTGTAGCACATTAAAAGCCATGGATAAAAGAGAGAAAATCAATAAATTGCCTATTATGATGTTTTCTTCCAACGTTTTAAATTACTACTATAGGGTGTTCTATTGTGTACGTACATTGTTTACTACATCGAGTGTTCTATTATATCCATACACTCGTGTACGTACATTGTTTACTACATCGAGTGTTCTATTATATCCATACACTCGTGTACGTACATTGTTTACTACATCGAGTGTTCTATTATATCCATACACTCGTGTACGTACATTGTTTACTACATTGGGTGTTCTGCTACATTCATACACTCGTGTACGTACATTGTTTACTACATTGGGTGTTCTGCTACATTCATACACTCGTGTACGTACATTGTTTACTGCATAGGGTGTTCTGCTACATTTATACACTCTTGTACGTTCATTGTTTACTGCATAGGGTGTTCTATTGCATTCGTACACTCGTGTACATACATTGTTTACTGCATAGGGTGTTCTATTACATTCGTACACTCGTATACGTTCATTGTTTCCTGCAGAATCAAAAACTCTAGCTTTACTAAACATGAGATTCCTGGTGCACGAGATGAGTGGAAATTTCTGTAGCGAATACAAATAAACTTTTAACTTTGCAGTTTTGAAACTTTGGATCGATTTGCACTATTGCAGAGAAAGTCGTGTTTCAACATTAGAAAATTTTGAGTTAACATCATCGATAAATATTCTACAAGAGCCAATAAAAATTCAAACCAAAAACAAACACAATGTAAGAATTTTCCAAACCTAGAAAACTGAGCATCTTAAGTTTGGTATCTTAGATTTTGTAAGACGCACCATTTTTTTTTTTGTTCTCCCATCTTTACATAAAGTCGTGTTATCACAACGAACTATTTTCTATGTTTTCCATCTTTACACAAAGCTGATTATAAAGACGCACCATTTTCTATGTTCTTCCTTCGTTACACAAAGTCGGGTAATCAAGACGCATCATTTTCTATGTTCTTCCTTTATTACACAAAATCGGGTTATCAAGACGCACCATTTTCTATGTTCTTCCTTCATTACACAGAGTCGCGTTATCAAGACGCACCATTTTCTATGTTCTTCCTTCATTACACAAAGTCGGGTTATCAAGAAAAAATCATATGAAACTTGCATACTGTTTTGAGTTCATATGAAAGCTGCGTAAATATTTCGATCTTTTACAGCTTACATGGAAAACCTTCTGCAAGACCTTCAACAACACGCAAGTAGTCCAATGTCTTCTCTCCAAATGGCACGATTGACGAAGCATATGAATGAATTTTACGACTACGTTGCTGAGCACCCAGCTCTTCATCAGCGTCGTCTGTGGGTGGGAAAGGAAAAACCAACCTTTGTTCCAAACACCAATTATCATGGAAACATTGCAGATGAGGTTAGAAAAATCACCTTATATGGTTAACTAAGTCATTACATTTAACTGTTTTAATACATATAACTTTCTCCATTATTAACTTAACTAGGCCAATGCCATCCCATATACTGACTGGCCAAGTTATTAGGAACCCGGCCTTAATCCGCGTTCGATCATCTTTTGCTGTGATAATAGCTTGGACTCGGCATGACACACCAATATTCAAGATGCCGGAAGCTAACATTCACTTATCATGTTCAGAAATATCAACAAAGGAGTACTGTGGCGAAAACAACGTTCAAGATCATCCCAAAGATCTTAATACTATTTAGAGTTAGTGATTATATTGGTCGGAAAGGATGAATGAAGTCAATGCTATGCTGCTTAAACACATATTGGACAGTATTAACACGAAAAAATCTTGGACAGTATTAACACGAAAAATTGTTGCATTATCGCTTTAAAAGGCCCTTCTTTATGAAGGCAGAAATGCAGTATTCGTGAATTAGCATAAACAGCAACAACATTCAAGAACACTTAAGATGTATTTACTCGTCTAAGTAGTAAAAGACTCGGCACCTATCAAGAGACATTAACTGTAACCTTATATCATCTCCATCAGGTTCCACTCTCATGCTAAAGTGTTTCACATTGTTTCTTTTCCATATTCATACCTCATCATGAATAGGAAGAAACAGGGTAAAAACAACTTAACAAAGAAAATTTACCTGCTTCCAGCCATTCTATGGCACATTTTCTGTTTAAATCAAACGTGGAAATGTATTTTCGTATTTACGTGTCAAATAAGTGTTTAAGACTAGTTCTCGGTTGCTATATGTAATGTCCTTCATATGAAACGAGTGAAAATTAGTAGAATACTGATGCAAAGGAATTGGTCAAATGGGCCACACTTGCATGGGTCGGCCATCAGTGGTTATCGCCCACAATTTTTCCCAGTAGCATATGTATTTCTTTTTCACTTGCCACTGAGAGATAGTGATGACATATGATTTTGATATATCAATAATTTTTTCCTTTAAAAATAGTGCTCCTAATGTTAATTGCATAGATTCTTGCTCTTAACCCTTATAATGCATACTAATCATTAAATGACTACATTCCTTTGCTTATACTTAGTTCAAAAACTCACCTTACATTTCTTATGACCAGCTTATGTTGCGTATGTGAATACATGGAGTGTTTAGAAATATGAAGAGGGTCCCCATAAGGCGGTTTGTCATTATATATTTTTTTGAGTCGTAATGCGGTATTAGTATTGTTAGTTAATAGGAAACAGAATATATTTGTGTTCAAAAGGTAGAATAAGTTCTGAATCAAACATATTTTAATTACTCTATTCCAACAGTTTAAAGGATTGGAAACAAAATTACCAACAAACCAAAAATCCAAAAGAGGTTCTATCTACCCATCAGAAGAAATCTGTAGCACTGAGACCACCTGGATACAGATTAACCTCACCACTGACGTCTACAATAAGCCTGTAGAGGTGATTCAACAAGATGATCTCAGGCAGTTTGTTTTCTCTTTCAAGTGTGTAACGGCATATAGACCATGCAGTGGAATATCCACATTGTAAGTGGAGTCTTTTCACAGTATGCTTTAATGTAAATAAGCAATGTTGTTTTTATACGTAAGAGCTATGCATTTAACTAAACTTAACATATCCCATTGTAAAATGTGTTTTAATATATTATGGATATGTAGGTATGAATGTGTGCACGTGTCATTTAAAATACCAAAAGTATTGGGTCAGTATTGAGTAATATGGTATGGTATTTCACCAGCAGGTCCCACCTCTGGTATTAATCACGCTAGCACTGGTCACCAAACACTATTATACATTTGATGGAATAGATTGATACTTCTCTTATAAAGTAACAATGGTATTTGGGGTCTAGCTTTTATTTCCGTCAGATGGAGTTACAAAATGTTAAAGAGTGGTCTGCCAAGAAATCCTGATCGTTTTCTGTCTTACGCCACTGCTGGACATAGTTGAGATACGGCATGGTGCATTATAATTTTCCAATAATTACATTTTTATACTGTCATAATGCGACAAAGTATTCGTGGATTTCTTAACTATCATCAACAGTCTACATTAAACCTTTCACCAGATCGATACAATTTCAAGACCCGTTCTCCTGAAGTAAACGATAGATATTAAGATTGTTCGTTCCACATGATAGTTTTTCACTACTCTTCAATCTTTATCTTCCAATTTAATAAGCTCAAGAGACTCACTACCTTCTATTTAAGGAGGTAACGATAGACTTGAGTTACAGTTTATTCATAGTCTAATAGTTGCAGCCCCAAGCATACAGTTGGCGAAATGACCTGCAGTTTTGAACTGTCTTTAAAATCTTAGGTGATTGAGATGTCCGGTTTTATTTCACATCACATTTCCAGCTTCCCATTAACCAAGTAATGATTAATTTTAGTAGATATTCTACAATAGCGCTGTTACTAGATTCTCATTTCTTCAGCGCGTTACCTAAATTTGATTGAGTGAGTAGGATGGCAAAGCCTCAGAAACTTATACCACCAATGCTTCGTCTAGTAAACATAATTCTTTGAAGGTCAGTTAGCTCATTTTTTCTTGACACCTTAAACTTCATCTGGTTGTCTGTTGACCTTTATATGAAGCAATGCCCTATGAGACTCACCTGCAAGCTGTGAAAACAAACTTATTTTTTTCTAGGGATGATAGTTCAATGATTTTGTATACAATAGTATATCTGCGAAATTATTTAGCATTATGCATAAAGAATCAGATTTTATATTTTTCTGAGTAGCAGCATTTCTTATATTTATAATGCAATTGTGTTTATACAGCAGGTTTGCCACTAATTTTGATATTCGTTTAAACGACAGTATTTTATGGTGTAACTTGTAAGCTGTATACTTTCTATCAGATTGTATGGCGTAACAATATATTATGGTGTAACTTGTAAGCTGTATACTTTCTATCAGATTGTATGGCGTAACAATATATTATGGTGTAACTTGTAAGCTGTATACTTTCTATCAGATTGTATGGTGTAACTTGTAAGCTGTATACTTTCTATCAGATTGTATAGTGTAACTTGTAAGCTGTATACTTTCTATCAGATTGTATGGTGTAACTTGTAAGCTGTATACTTTCTATCAGATTGTATGGCGTAACAATATTTTATGGTGTAACTTGTAAGCTGTATACTTTCTATCAGATTGTATGGCGTAACAATATTTTATGGTGTAACTTGTAAGCTGTATACTTTCTATCAGATTGTATGGCGTAACAATATTTGAAACCTTAACCATTCCATGGATTGGTAGTGTAAAACAGTTTGTGTAAACTCTCCAGAAAGGTGGGTGGTTGATTTCGTATCATTTTTTGGGAATCGTGAAACTTCATAATTATATTTCTTGACTGGTGAACTTCACAGTGTTTCATTTGTTAAGAAAGATCTTGTCATTCTTTTAAAATATTTCAGTTTTTGTTTCATACCAATTAACACATCTTTATGTGGTGCTCTTGTCTATATAATCATGACTAGTATGTACGTCTCAAGATGTTCAATATACCCTTAATTTTGAAGTAGTTGTTTTACTTTATTCTGTCGTTTTAGTGTTATATATGTACACTTTACCTTTAACGTTTTGAAATATAAAGTTTTTGTCTTGTGTTTTATAATCCAATTCGCTTAGTCTCTTGATTTCGTCACTTAAACCTTTAAATTTGCTCTTGCCAACTACAGCTTTGATCTTCGGATAGTTGAGGGTATCAAATAATTACAAGTTGATCAATTATTCTTACTCAGGATACTGTATAAGAAAATGTTAAATATTGTATTTATAGATTTAGTTTTTTTTGAAAATCAAAACTCAGTAAATAATACAATGACGTGTTTAGTATTTCCTAAAATATTCGCTCTATTCTATGCCTATTTCACTCAAATATATATATTTGCCATAGGATTACTTAACCTGTTCTAATGAATATGAACGAGCCAGCTGTTTTGTTATGTTTTACTTATTTTAAGTTAACTTTACCTTATCAAAAACGTACGATAATGATTCACAATTTTCAGGAAAAAATTAATTTACAAGCTGAGATTTTATAAATAAGTGTTACGTAAAGCAATAGCCAAATGTGTTGGAAGCGGTTTGGAACATCACACATAAAATCAGTATTTCGTGTTGAAAACAACAAAAGTCATCAAGAGCGAATATGACCAATGACTATTTCAATTTTTGAAAGAAATTACTATTACACTTTACGAGCTACAAGAACCGAAAAAATAATGAAAATGAATAATTTTGAGTTATTTTTACACTGAAGTGCAGCAGTCTTAAGGGATTAAGAGTTTCGACTGAAATGGCTGAGTTTAACTCTGAGACGATCGTTTGGTAGGTCATATTTTTAATAAGCCACAACACACACATTAGTGTTATATTTGTTCTAACTCACAGTATTTTGTGTTGTTGTTTTAGGTATGAAAGTGAATGTATAGAAAGACTTGGATGGGTGTATATGTATTACCGGCGCCTAGATGATTTTTCGAGTAAAGAACCACAGTGGGGACCAGTGGCTGTACCCCATCATTGTGCGTGCAAGATAACCCCTAAGTATTTTCCTGATATTTGAACTTCTTTCAAATGGGCAATCAGCTCTTATAATCTTGGTATAAGCGTGAGTATTGTGGCTACCGCACCTCTGTACTGTCTGCTCAGCACCCTGCTGTCTGTCCTTCTGTTTCCATTGATAAGCACCAGTGGATGTTATGAGAAACATATGACAGTCAAGAAATTATTATCCAAACGTTATCTAGATCTGGTCGTCTTTAAATTTTGAAATTATGAACATCTAAGAAATATTTTTCACAATAGTATGATAATTTACAATAAAATTTGAACTTATTTACAACTATTTCTTACTTCCAGCTGTCGGTATTCTTTTTAAATTGTTTAATTATTAGTGTCATATAATGTCTAGAAATGGCATTACACAACAATGTTTGAACCTAATAAGTAATAAGCATTGAAAAATAAAAACTATTTGTATGATATTAATAAAATAAATATATACACTGAGCAAGAGTTCTGGAAATTTTTATGTTCTAAGTTCTATTTTTATGTCTGTAATGTAAATCTTCGACCCCCACCCACAAAAAAAATAATAAAAATAAATCCTGAAAAAAATGTCTGTCTTTGTGTATGGTACTTATGTATACAATTATATGTATTTCTTTTTAACGGTAATTAACTCAGACAGTTATATCAGCCAATAAAAATTACGTAAGTAAAGATTCTATATTATTAATACCTTTAAAAGTAAATTTACAGAAACGTTTATTCCTACAAACCAGAAAGAAAATCAACTTTCAAGGGTGAAAAAAGAACGGCTATTAAAAAGTCCAAAGTTTCATCTTAGAATTTCATCAAAGTTGTAATTCAATCACATTACATTACAGTGTCCTTAAGCATCTTGTATTCAAATCCCATAATACAAAACTTTTATTTTGAAACTGACCTTATATGACACATCTGGGACCTTAATAAGTGAAATCCGTGTATCCCTAAACTAGAGAATCAGAGATTCAAATCATACTAGGATAAGAGTAATTTACTGAATACTTTGACAAGAAGCAATAAATGTGTTAATTTCTGTACTTTTATCACTACAAAAACTTCTGGTACAATATGTATCTATTAATGATCTCATGTAATTAAATGACTCTCAAGACCTCTGTCTTGGAGAATTATTCTGGCAAATACTTAGAACAACTGTCCTAATAAAACGTGTATTTTCAACAAATTGTTTTCCCCACTGATTTGAATTGCTTTCATAACGATTTTTCTGGAATATTGTTCAGAACACTATTCTACGTTACTTTTCTAACCAATGTTTTATAATTACTGTCATACCACTGATCTGGACTACTGTTCTGGAGTACTGTCATGACCACTGTTTTTAATTACTGTCATAATATTTGTTCTGGAATATTGTTCTTTCTACTGTTCTACGTTACTTTCCTAGTCACTATTTAGAATTACTATCCCACCATTGTTCTGGAGTACTGTCATGGCCACTGTTTTGAATTACTGTCATAATCTTTGTTCTGGACTAATGTTCTGATCAATTTTTAGACTTATTGTCATAATCACTGCCATTTTTCTGAACAACTGTTGTGACCATTTTTCTTATCTGTCAGTCACTGCTTTGAATTACTGTCACATCTGCTGTTTTAGATTAATGTCATATCCACTGATGTTCATAATATTGTTATGAGTTTTCTTTTTAAAATACTGCCGAAACCACTGTTCTGCTTTAATGTCGTAATCACTTTTGGATTACTATTGTGACCATTGTTTTGTATTATAGTTATAACCATTGTTTGCAATGCCACCATGACCATTGCTTTAGAATATTGTCGAACGACTGTTTTAAACTACTGCCTTATAATTTGGACTAATATTGCGAACACCAATGTTCTTGTCATTATTTTGAGTTACTCTAGCCTTTAGTTCAAACTACCACTGTCATCACCGGCGTTTGAGCTATACCACAACTAAACATTTGAAACTAATCTTTGTTGAGTGAGAGTCCTTTGCCTTTTTTCATAATTGTTAATTTTTGCAGTAATTTTTCAAAAAAATATATCACCCTTCTAACTTTGTTTTAAATCCTTAGTCATTTATAAGAACTTATTTATATAACAAAATTGGCTCATCAACGCAGAACAATACATCGGCGGTCCTTAGACAAGAACGACTCGCCTCAAGTAAATACCATGAAAAAAAAAAGACACAAATTTCAAACATTTTTCTCGTATTGAATGTTTCTCGTATAAAAAACTTACAACATAAATATTATATTTAATTAGCTACACTCATAAAGGAAAAGAGAGATTAAGGATTAACACAAGTTAAGCTTCACTTAACACTTAACTAACTACTCAATGATTTGGCAATACTGTCCCCACTGGAAGAAAAAACACCAGAACTACTTTAATGGGTGGTTCAACATTTTATAACTCTACCGTTAGGTTTCAGCTCTTTCCACAGTAAGCCTTCTTTAACGGATGACTCAACATGCTATAACTCTGAATATTGCCCGTTGATTAACGAGCCTGTCTGAAGATCTGCGAGTCCAACAGTTGCGTCCTTCACAGTAAACCTTCTTTAACGGATGACTCAACATGCTATAACTCTGAATATTGCCCGTTGATTAACGAGCCTGTCTGAAGATCTGCGAGTCCAACAGTTGCGTCCTGTTAATGCAAAAAAGTAAAAAACAAAAAACAAATGCCTTCCATACTTTAGGGCTAACGATGCGTTGTAAGGATGACTGTAAAAACCCACTATTTGGTCAGTTGACGGTATGTCCTTTTGACGAGCTGCCTATTAGTTCAAAATTAGCGTCAGCTAGCACAGAAAGCTCTCGAGTAGCCTTGGCGCGAATATCCGAGTAAAATAAAAGGCCTAAAATTATTAAATGAAAATATTTTAAGCATAATATACGAAATAAAATTTGAGAAACCAATATCAAGAACACCTTATTATTTTGATATGTCTCGATCTCATATCAGATACTCAGCTGCTTTGTAGAAACAGTCTATTCAAACAATCGTGAATGTTCGAGCGCATTATGATATGTTACGTTAACATAATTATTCTCTATCTTCATAGATAGTCTAGTTTCTGTGGCATACCTGACACGAATTGGTTACTCGGGATAAAAGGCTTAGAGACTTTCATAAACAATAAACATTGAAGGTGGCTTATATTTACGTTTAATCTCGGTAAAATCTCGCTAGTTTATGACGTTAACCACTAGCCTACACTCGGCTCAGAAATAAAAGTAATAATCTGATAAAAAATTATTAAATTCGTTTCTTTTCAATGTAAATGTAGCTTCAATTCTGAGAATTACTCTGTATTGTTTATAATTATTCTAAAATTACAAACTTGTTAATATGATTTTATCTTTGTTGAGTCTTTGCTTAGGAATATAAAATCAAAATGAACTTAAAAAGTTTTATACGGATATCATTTATACAGCCGACCATTGATAAAGTATAGAGCTAGTAAGAGATAATATTAATTTCAAACAAATATATAAATTGGTAAATTATTACTCTCATAAAGTAATTTCTTCATAAACGCTTTTTTGTGTGATAAAAACGTAATAAAAGTCAAATACAGATTTTCACAGATAAAGTTTTGAAAAGATAATCTTTTTGTGCAACTACAGACAATAACTATTAATCGCCTATGCAGAATGAACCTGAATAATAAATTATGGAATACAAGCAGTATATAATAATAATAATTATGTGATGTAGAAAAAGAACCATTTTATTTATCTTTTTTAAAACGAATATGTAAGTTTGCAAACGTCTTTAACAAATATTAATTTCTAGCTTAAACTTGGACATTACCAAAACCTTCATACAGATTTAGCAGATCAAAAAATCATGTTTTACATGCAAGAATTCAAATTTTCACAAAAACAGTTTATCTGTATTGTTGGTTAATATTTTATTAAGCACAATGTTACACAATGGGATATCTGCGCTCTTCCCACCAAGGATATCGAAACCCTTAGACTTAACACCGAGCCACCGTGAGGGGACATACTGTTGGTCTTCAGAAGAAAAATACAGCACAAGTTCTAATTTATTATACCTAGAAACGCATCTATCATTATAGACAAAGATATTTTTAAGCCAGATATCTCAGCGGTGAGCTTAAGAGATTCGAAATTGTCACAGGATACTCAGTGTTCCATGACGATTTTTTATGTCTTACATAATACAAAAAAATATGATACATCACTTTAACATTATTTCATCAATGTAAGTTATTTAAATATTTAAGGTATCATCTCTAATGTAGAAAAAATATAAAATTTTCTTTATCAAGGGAGTATTAATAAAATTATGAACAAGGATATTTTTGAGAGGTGCATTGATTAAACATATCGTTTGAAATACTAATTATTTAGTAGTCAAGACAAAGTATTGGTGGCAACCCTCATTACTTTTCATATCTATTAGATAAAACACTATTAGAGTTACTGTTATTTTAAATATTTATAAAGTTTTTAAAGGAGTAACATTTGAGCATCCTTTCCTAAACCTACAGACAAGGAGAATGCTCCAGTTGAACATATTTTCCTAAACCTACAGACAATGGGAATGCTCCAATTGAACATCTTTTCCTAAACCTACAAATTATGATAATACCCAAGTTGAACATATTTTCCTAAACCTACAGCCAATGGGAATGCTCCAATTGAACATCTTTTCCTAAACCTACAAATTATGATAATACCCAAGTTGAGCTTTTTTTTTTCAAAGCATAAAGACAGTGAAAATGCTCCAATTGAGCATCCTTTCCTAAACCTACAGACAAGAAGAATGCTTTAAACAGTAGCGATCATTTCTCTGTTCAAGACAACCAGAGAAATTTGTGTTAACTCGTCGTTAATGCAAAGGTTGCTTTCTAGATAAGAAAACTATCAAAAACGCATTCTTAAAAATTCAAACCAGTTTGACACCGTGATTAACTGTTGATCCTCACTAAGTTAAAGCTGGTAAGACGATATGACAATAAAAACTGTGATAGAATTTATTCTAACCCTAATCTATTTTACAGCTTTCCTTTTTATGTATTCTTGTTTATTTGACATAGTTTATAGAAGATTTTGACAACTTTAAAATGCATATTTAATTTCTTTTGGTATGCCACTTCACATATGTGATTCTACTTTGTATCTTGGATCATATGGAATAAGAAATCTTCAATTTTTTATAACCTATACGTGTACTTATTTTGGAAATTGAATCAGTTGAAGCAAGAAGCTATGTTGATTTTAGTCTTCATATGTATATTGATCGCTTAAAGCAAGAAATATTGCTAAATTTTCTTTTCTATATGTTGTTTTAGGCAAACAAATATCGTGATGTATCAGATTTAATAATATTTAGTTTTTGTAAATATTCTGCTTTTTTCAAATAAGCTTTCTGACACTTTTATTTGAAACCGTCATAAGAACAAATCGAATGTTTTTATAGCATAAAACTCGTGAACTTTAGGTCAAATATTATATTATATACCAACAATATCGTGTTTCTGTTTAAACTTTTGTAGGTAAACCTTTTCAGCAACAATGCAGTAATAATATGGTTGACATTTAGAGATACAAACATGCTTAAGAAACATTAAAGAAGAATTTGGATAATATTTAACCAAACAATGTGTTTACTTAATTTGATCGAAAAACTCTTACCAATGTTACGTCTTTGACATTTTGAAACAGTTTTTGTATTTTTAATTTTTTGTCCTTTCGAAAACGATCAGTTTATTTTACATTTGCAAAAAAGCAGCTAAGCATTCAGAAGTGCTTAAAAATCAGAACAACTTTCAGACATATGGTAAATCAATCTTTCAAACAAATTAATGATTATGTTTCAAAGATAATTAAAGAATTTTCTCAAGGTATTATGTGTTAAAAAGTTTTAACATCACAACAAATCATCTGCTCAAAATATAACATAAGTCCTAAATGATTATCTGTGAATCTGAGAGTGCATGGTACGTGTTACGTTGTCGCAGAATCGCGCTCCGCACTTTGTGGTTGTAAATGTGTTATAAGAGTGACCGTCAAATCACACTATTCGATTAGAATAGCGCAAGTGTTGGCGATAAGTACTTCGACTGTCTGTCATCCCTTTATTATGTCAGTATCAAATTACAGACGTCTACTGCAGACAGCCCTTATGTAGCTTTGCGCTAATATCCAAAACAAATAAAGAAACCATAATTAACTAGGAACCATTCAAAACTTTGTTTTCGTATAACTAATAATCAAACATTATTTCAGAAAATGTTACAAGCACTTTGAGAGTGCATTTTTTCTAATAATAACAAATAGTGAGTGAACACAAAATTTATCAAATGTGCTTATCATAATCCTGTATTTTCAAAGAACTTGGACATCATAATGAGTCTGAGTTTTAGTTCTCGCACATCGACTGTTGTTCAGGTAAATTATCCATATCATTTTACTGTATATATATTTCATTATTTAAATATTTACGCACATCACAAGCAGACTCAATTTCAGTATATTATATTATGTTACATTTAACAGCAAAAAAAAAAAACTGTATTTGTTTAGAATTTTCACTGAAAGTTACATACAAAACTGGCTGCACATAGTCGTCTATAATTACACTGGTTAACAAATATTTATTCTTATTATGTCTTGTACAATAGATATTGTGGGAATTACTGCCCCTACCAATCTGAATCTAAATATCTATTTTAAAGTTTTCTATCACGTCTTGATTCCCACAGACCAAACATTTAGTTTTGTCTACGTTGGAAGTCATTTGGATGGGCGATCATGATTATATTAAAACAAAGTAGTCTTTTGTCAAATAATTCATTGATTATATTAAATGCAAAGTACAAAGAAAGCAATTTGGTGACAAGCAATCCTTACAAAACCACTATAATTAGCAAATATTAATTATTCTTGTGAAAAAATGGGCAGATTTTGATTTTCTCGTTACAGAAACCAACGATAGTTTTCCACCATCCCAGAATTTCATCTGCTCTAATAACACTCTTTCATAAGCGTTCACCATGTTCATCACTAACAACTCCCAAGTTGGCAAGAAATAAGTCTAGGAGTTAATGCAAAAAACACATTTTCAGTGACATTCTAGATCCCAGGTAATGTACAAGTAACTTTGTGACCAACATTTCATAATTCTCAACCTTGGCAATTCCAGGAATCCTTTCGCAACCCCTTCAGAGGATTGCCAAGCAGCTAACTCAACAACAGTCATTTTTTTATCAAAATTGAAATCCTTAAAAACTTCACGATTTTATAGCCCACTAAATACCCCTTCTTTCAATGTGATTTGTGGAAATTTAGCATTTACATAGTTGAATTCGGCTCCGTCTTTATTTAAAGACTTAACAAAGTTTTTCATCAGACTAAGCTCTATACATAGAGAAGAAAGAAATACTTTATCAGGACTAGCACCCTAAACATCCTATATATTCATACAAAACATTTCACTATTTGACAAATACATTTAATATTTTGTTCTCAAGTTGTTGTTGTTTTTCTATTGACTATAATGTCAATATTGTGTATGTATCAAATTTATTAAATAACCACTTTATCTTATAAACCCCTGCAACTATGTATGTTTATATCTTAAAAAAATATATCTAATACAAAGAGACGAAATGCATTTTCTTCATAGTCTTCTTATACCTAATAACATTTAGCTGTTTTACCTGGAAGCCAAAATGCTTGTCAGCCATTGTTATGAAGGGGACTAGGCCTAACCCATGGACGGAGAATGCGACTGTACGTGAAAAAAAATATATATATACTCCATTATTTCCACATACAACAAATGGTTTTATGAGGGAAAGCAGCTAGTCAATAGTGCCTACCGCCAACTATTTGACTACTCTTTTCTGATCGAATAGTGGGATTTGAAGTAACTCTTATAACGCACCCACGGCCCTAAAGTGCGGAATAAATGAAACAAACACAAAAATAAATGATATGCATGAAGATAGAATCAGCTGTAAAACTGTTAAAAACAATTTTTAGAAAGTGAAATATACATGGAAAATTTGCAAATGAAAATTCTAATGCTTTACGAGTTAACAGATCAAGCACTTAAATTTTGGAATGGATCACAAACATTCATAAAAGAAATGAGAACAATTGTTATGGACTGACAACAGAAAGACTGAACTTGTTGGAAAGTCTAGAGTGTTTATATGAGGATATGTAACCATTTAAAATTCAAGAAAGTGCGTCCAAATAAAATAGTGAATATATGATGTATGGGTCAATGATGATGTAAAGAATGTTTGCTTCTTCTTCAGGAGTGGAAAATATTGATGAAATTGATTTTATGAAGAAGAAGGAACATTTGACTTCATTTCTCCTACCAAGTAAATAGCGGTTAATTAGCCCTGGATTTAAACTTATCACAATTATAGTCCCAATTAATAAGGTGTATTTGGAGAAGTGAAAGAGATAGTGGTATAAAACTTATAAAATAGATTATCCAAGGTCCTGATTCCAATACAGTTCAAAATTCTTATCGTTAGTTGAAAAGTTATTTTGAAAAATAAATAAATAAATAAAGAAGCCAACTAATGTAAGGTGATAAATTTGGAAGATTTTATTTCAAGAGAAACCAAAGGAAGTGTCGTATGATAATTTCAGAAATTGGTAACAGCTATAACCAATCAATCTAATCATATACATGTAGTTTGTTTATTTTAGCGCGGAGAATCGAAGCCCACATTTTAGCGTTACAACTTTGTAAACTTACTGCTGACCTTCCAGGGGACAAATGTGTAGTTAAAGCTAGCGGAGGACGTAATAAACTATCCATTTGTTTGTAGATTTTAATATTAACCATTCTCTAAAAGTAGATTGATATATTGTACTCATGACTGGTACTGTACATATAGATATGTATAAGCTAATGTATAGGTTTTTAATCATAAATTTTTAATACCTGAAACAAACTAATAAACTATTTAAGAATATAATACTGCTGTATTTTGGTTGTAATATTTTTTTACCTGAAATTTCCTCCTCTGCCAGTTTTCTTGCTTCATTGTAACTGTTATAGTTCTTCCCTTGTGGTATACTCACACTCATTGGATTCCTACGAATAAGAGTAGTTCCCGTGGTACCTAGAGGCTCAGCAAAATATGTACTACCGAGTTACATATTATTTCCAATTGAAAGAAGAAACTGGACACAAACCGGCAGTGAGATGCAGTAACAAAGTTGGTCTCCTAGTGGCTCCATGCGAAGCTCGATTCCGGGAATCATATCCACTGTTCTTTTCAGTAATATTACACTGCGACATTATTGCTTTCAATTGAATGTATTATATTTTACTACAGTAATTACACAAAATACAGAACAACAGAGACAGTTAGAATGTTATGAGGTTAGAACTGACGTTAGTTGTACAGATGAAATGCAGTGAAAGAGAAAGGAAGACGTGAACGACAAGACATGAATTATTAAATGTTGAAAATATGATAGATTCTTATCAAATAAATATATATATATGCTTTTGGACAGTCATAAAACATGATAAATGCATTGTTTACATTCGATTATCTTCGGATAATTCATCTTGTATTATTATAAAGTTTAATTTTATGCAACATAACTGAGCCACGACAGCAGGGATCCCTTGCTATCTCGGAGTTTCAAGCAATCGTATGAGTTTCATGGGCCTAATACGTTACTGGTGAAACAAAATAATACTTTATTTATTAAAAAAAAACAGGTCACATCTCAAGTAATGTGTACAATACGACGGAAAACACTTCTTTTGAAATGTAGAGAGATCTATCAAGAAAAAAAAACCTGACTAAAACTGAGATAATTAAACACTATATACATATTCGAATATGATAACTTTATCCCGAGTGCATTTTTTACCAACGCCAATTGATTGTTCTATAGGCATGGAAATATAAATACTGGTTTCAAATTACGAATCTGGCATAATATTGGCTATATATTTTATCGCTGACCAAAACACGTGCTCTTAAACCTCAGTAATAAAATTCAGAACTCTTTGAGTAGTAAACCAAATTACATAGTCTGAAATCTCACAACTAAAAAAGGAGACTGTGTATGAGGTTATATATTTTATTACAAATCAAATCATATGTCATGTTATTCTGCAGGTTATGAGTGGTTGAGTCTCAAACATATGTTGCTATAAGGCTTCCAAAGGTACAAAAGGTGTTGGCTAACCATTTCTGTGGGAGACTTCTTCAATAAACATTAAAACTTCACCTACCCAGAAGGAAGTTCGTATAACTCCGTGTTCAATGAACTCTATGTCTCTAAAAATAGAACATCAAAAGTATGTTTATTTTTTCGAATTATGTATTGTCTTATGGCATATTGGTTATCGTGCCGGTCTGAGATTCCAAAGGTTCATGATTCGTGTCCTGTTGTTGTAAAAAAACGCTATCCGCACCTTAGAGCCATGAATGAGTTATAAGAATGACAATCAAATCTCACTATTTGATTATATTAGCCTAATATTTTGTGGTGGGGGGGGGGGTGCTGACTAGTTGCTTTCTCTTTAGTCTACCAATTAAAAATTAAATACGAATAGCACATATAACTCTTGCGTAGCTCTGCTCGAATATCCAAAACAAATTTTCATTTTAGAGAGAAAGTTTTTCAAAATATCATGGGCCTTCTGTTCACTCAATCATGGGTCTTCTGTTCCACTCAATCATGGGTCTTCTGTTCCACTCAATCATGAGCCTTCTGTTCCACTCAATCATGGGTCTTCTGTTCCACTCAATCATGGGCCTTATGTTCCACTCAATCATGGGTCTTCTGTTCCACCCAATCATGGGCCTTCTGTTCCACTCAGTCATGGGCCTTCTGTTCCACTCAATCATGGGTCTTCTGTTCCACTCATTTTTCTTTATTTTGTTTTTAGAAAATATCGTGCGTATGATTGCTCTGGCATATCACAAGCTAAATTAGCAAAAATACTGAGCAAATGGAACCAGCATAAACTGTGCCTGAAAACATTATTGCAGGAGAATCAAGAGCTATCGTAACATAAGACGACCGCAACCAGTTTGATTGATATACTAATCCCTACTGCTGATCTACTACTGTTAAAAATACCTAGAGACAAAACACGAACAGTTTTAATTGTTCAAACACTTCAAGCATTTCTGCAGTATACTGAGATGTTTGTTTTCACGAACGTTGTTCTCGTTCCCAGTGTGGTCACAAGAACCTGAGACGTTTGTTTTCACAAGGACTTATTCTCGTTCCCAGTATGATCACAAGAACGTGAGATGTTTGTTTTCACGAGGACTTATTCTCGTTCCCAGTGTGATCACAAAACCTGAGACGTTTGTTTTCACAAGGACTTATTCTCGTTCCCAGTCTGATCACAAGAATCTTAGACGTTTATTTTCACGAGCGCTTATTCTCGTTTCCAGTGGGATCACAAGAACCTGAGACGTTTATTTTCACGAGCGCTTATTCTCGTTTCCAGTGGGATCACAAGAACCTGAGATGTTTGTTTTCACGAGGACTTTTTCTCGTTTCCAGTGTGATCACAAGAATCTTTGTTTTATTGCACTTTGCTGGTTACCATAAAAAGTGCTCCTAGAGCGTGGAAGTATTGTCTCCGTGCTACAAGATCTCAGTGCCACAATTTGGATGAAAGTTTAGGAAAATTCATTACAGTTTGTAGTTTTAAATATTGAGTATTGTACGGAAAAAATAACTTTTCGTTAAATATTACACTTGTGTGAACAAAGTTAAAAACAGGTTATTACACATCGACCGTGTGTTGGGACATGCTGTTTGGAATAGGGACGGATATCGTTTTCGTTTTCAGCACATTTGACCTTACAGTAACAAACTGAAGGTTCTCATCGCACGCAAATCGTAGAAACTGATCAAGAACTTTCCAACTAAAATATATAACACAGGAGTCGCTCCTTAACTCCTTTTTAAACCTTTATGCTGCTTATGACAGTATTTCCTATTTCTAGGCTTTATAAAAAAGCAGTCTAAATTTGGATTTCTAATGCATAAAAAATAAATAAATATTTAGCCTAAAGTAGGCTTTAGATTATGTAGAAATGGGACCTATTACACTACGTAATTCAGTTAAATCGAACTAATCTAATTAGATTTCCAGCCAGTTTGTAAATCTAAAATTCAAGGAACTTGTGTAAAACCTTGATTAAAATATTCACACAATCAACGTAATATAAAGCACAATTTCAAATCTATTCTGAAACTGTCGTGAATACGTTGATACATCTACAGTGCAAGTGTCTGTTTTGAGATGTTGATAGTCTCAGAATATCTTAAATTCAGTATTTTAAAACGTTAATCTTGTGAATACTTTAATCAAGCCAGTTTGTAATACTGATATATCTAAGAAAAACACAATTTGTATATTTTTCGTGTGTTTATTCAAATTGTTTCCAAAATATATCCATTACACAATCCACAACTACTCTCTACAAAGTCCTCAATCATACTTCGTAGCATCAAACGTGAGTGCTCGATCAGAACGACGAGTTATTCCTGTCCCCAAAAGCAACGGTTGTTAGAAGCCATCACACAACCTACAACGAAAACTAATAGTTCTATTTTTGGAGAAAGGAGGCGATGTGAAAAATTCCTATTTAAGAAATTTCTGGAGTTTTATTAGTCGGCAGTGTAATACTTTAATCCAAGCTCATGCTTTACTGTCTTTTGAAGAGATTGAGAGAAAGGTCGCCAAGAGTTGTAGTGGTTAAGAAAAACTGTAAATAAAAATAAGTATGAAAGCAAATGGCTTTAACAATAGCATAGAATAGAAGAACGAAAGGTATAACTTAGAAGAACATCCTGAAAATCAAATAAAAATAAATTAATAAAATTGAATCAGGATAGTTTGAAGACGAGGCAAAAAGGCATCATCAGCAAAGTGTATTGGAAACTGATGATAGAAAAGATGTATAAGATGGGCGTAAAAGCTAAAACCACGGTCCTGAGTAGTTGAACTTTACCTTTTACAATATAGTGCATAGTTACTTCTCAACAGGTCTGGTATAACCTTGTTGTTAGAGCGATCGACTCGTGATCTGCTGGTCGTGAATTTGAATCCCGTCACCATACCTTCTTGCCTTTTTAGTCGTGCACGGGGGCGTTATAATGTGACAGTTAATACAACTTTTCTTTGATAAAAAGGAGTCCAAGAGTTAGCGAAGGGTAGTGTAGTCACTTTCAAATTAGGGAAGGCTAACGTAGACAGCTTGAGTAACTTTTGCGAAATTCAACAATCAAACAAAGCTTTTCAGTCTCTCTTGAAAAATAAAGATTAAGTGAAGGATTAAAAACAGTTTCTAATTAAATCAAACACTGTAAAAAATTTTAAGAGCGTGAAGATAAAATGTTAAGGAAGTATGTGTATTTAATACATATAGCTAAGTTTGTGTTTGTTTGTAAATAATATATATAAATGTACTTGAAAACACTTGTTATCTAACTTGACAAGTTTATTCCAAACCTGTAAATGTACTTGAAAACACTTGCTATCTAACTTGACAAGTTTATTCCAAATCTGTAAATGTACTTGAAAACACTTGTTATCTAACTTGACAAGTTTATTCCAAACCTGTAAATGTACTTGAAAACACTTGTTATCTAACTTGACAAGTTTATTCCAAACCTGTAAATGTACTTGAAAACACTTGTTATCTAACTTGACAAGTTTATTCCAAACCTGTAAATGTACTTGAAAACACTTGTTATCTAACTTGACAAGTTTATTCCAAACCTGTAAATGTACTTGAAAACACTTGTTACCTAACTTGACAAGTTTATTCCAAACCTGTAAATGTACTTGAAAACACTTGTTATCTAACTTGACAAGTTTATTCCAAACCTGTAAATGTACTTGAAAACACTTGTTATCTAACTTGACAAGTTTATTCCAAACCTCTCTGAAAGGCCCAAAATTTCCAACCATATTTCAAAACGTAGGTATGTTTGTATCTGTAAAGAAATATTTCTTGCTTTAAGTAACAAAGAAAAAAGTTTCGATACAAGATAAATATATGATAGATATAACAATAAAACATCATGATATATATATATCTGTTGTCAGATCATAATTATCAAACAGATAAAAAGATTTGTTACTGTAGCAAATGTCTTGAACGATAGAATGTTAACTTTTTTTTTCTTTAGCTGAATTATATGAAGTTCAAAACAATAATACATTATTTACGATGAAACTTAATGCACGAAAAAATGCGATCCTCAGCTTTTTGAATATATGTATTTCAGTTACTACGTGAAAACATTTTATTTAAACATTAAACAATTAGTTGCAGAAAAAAATAGTGACGCTTTTCGCTTTCAATGCTTAAAGGACAATTCCTCAGACACTGAAATATCTGAAATAATAGCACTTTTAATTGTTTAAAACTCTCTCACTAAGGGCTCGATCAAGGGAACCGACCTCGTAACCAGTTTGTTCTTGTTATAATTTTCATGTTATAATTTTTAATACAGTAAGCGTATCTTCATGAAATTGTGCAAATTATCAATATACATTACAAAGCTTTCGTATGCACAATATTTTTTTAAGTTTTAAGATTTTTTAAGTAATGATTTGCTCATTCAGTTTTTTCTTTTCTAATGTTATCTAACACGCAAAGTACTTTTGATTTTAAGAATAAAAATATTTTTATGCGTCAAAAAATCTTCAGATTTAACATGCGAAATTTTTTTAACATTCAGATAAAGAAAAAACTTTATATTTTATCTGTTATTTTTACTATTGTATCTCTGTACGGGTTTGGTCGATTTAACCGACCTCGTAACCATCCTAAACATTTTGAATGTGAGTCTACAAATGCGAGGACATGGCCTATGACCCATAACCATAAGAAGACCCGTCTCGGTAGGGTTAATAAACTACAGTTTGTTTGTTTAAAGTTAAGCAAAGCTACACAATAGGCTATCTGTGCTTTGTCCACCACGGATATCGAAACCCAGTTTCTAGCGATGTAAGTTCGCAGACATACCGCTGTGCCACTGGGGGGTAATAAACACTGGCACTTTTAATTTATTAAAAAACAGCAGCACTTTAATGTTTAAAAATAACAGCAATTATAACTGTTTAAAGACAACAGCATTTTTGATTTTTGAAAACAACAGCACTTTAATTGTTTAAAAATAACAGCACTTTTGATTGTTTTGAAAACAACAGCACTTTTAATTGATTAAAAAACAACATCTTTATTTACTTTAAAAACAAACAGATGATACTTGATATCGCGATCAGCTTCACATGGAAATCTTTTGTTTCTTAAGCAACTAATAATTTAGTTGATTAAATTTAGATACCTACCTAATTTTAATAACTTGCTTTCTTTAGTATTAAGAGTTAAATATTCTGAATTCATGTTACACTTATTTTATCAGATATTATGTGGTTTATAAACGTCGTCTTTCAAATTTTAATGTACGTTGAAAACATTTTTGCATGATATTTACACCTTAATATTTTCAGAGTAATTTAACTAATTTGATTACCTCAAGTTTATAGAGCAAATTTAGGAAAACATTTACAATTTCCAAGCAATAAAACCTTACATATTAGGTGTCAATAAAAATAAAATTATAATGTCGAGCAAAATATAATTATAATATATTATTGGTAGCACAGCTCAGAAATTTCAAGACGTAATACAAAATTATGTAAGTAACTAAAGATTTCGTCCATCTTCTTGTGTTTGTTCATTGTTTTGTCCTCTTTATCCAATGAGTTTGCTGACCAAAATCTCAGATTTCCAACCAGAAATGTGCTGGTAGAATTATCACGTAAGATTTTGTTTAACCCTCACAGACCTCCTAAAACACGTGATAACTGGTCTTTATCTTTATATGATAAAAACAAGCATTGATATTTGAATAAATATCGTTTATTTAGATGATGTCAAGAAACAACGTACATGAAAATGAGTTGATTGTTTGGTTGTTTAAAAACAAAGCTACATTGGGCTATCTGCTCTGTCCACCGCGGGAAATCTAGCGCGAATTTTAGCATTGTCAGTCCGTAGACTCTTCGCTGTTCCGTAGAATAAGAATGAATATTGTTATTTTCATTTTATTTGAAATATCGTCAAACTCGATTTTTGTTTACTGTTTTATATGCTGCCATCTGTCGAGCATATTATTAACTGTAGCATAATTTTGAACGTTTAAATTATATATGGGTTCGTTTTATTTACTTTCAGAAATATATTAGAAACAAATGCAACTCGGTGCTGCCTCATTTCACGATCCTTATCTTTAGCCATGGTTTATGCGTTTTATGAGATTAGACAAAATGAGAGGATTTATCATGTTTAAAGTGTTTACAGTTGAAGGAATATAGCAATTAATAAATAGATGAGGCAGTTTATGTTGACGTGCTACAGGAATAAAATAACTAGATGATGAGGATGAAAATGATTCAGTGTCTTCTTCGCATGAGAACTCTTCTGTTTCCCCATTCGCTGGTGAATATGGCACTGGAAGACCATCCCCATGAGGTACTGATTTCATTGCAGATGTAATATGTGGTTATTTAAGATATATTGTTTAGTTTTGCCAGAGTTTCCAGAAACATTAATCATGTAAAAATAACAGTCAGTTAGATGATCCTTGGGCTCACGCCATATCATGGGAACTGCAAATGGCATACTTGTTCTCTTTTTAATTCACCCACTGTGTCAAGCCTGATATGCAAATTGTACAACACATACGTGGAGCCCAATGTTTTTCTTGCTCATCAATTTTACACCAAAAATAGTGGTACTAAGCTACCTTTACCTTGTGTGTGTGATGTTTTTCCTTCGTGAAACTGTAATGTATTTTCCAAAAAATATAGCAGAAACTGTTTGAGTGAATTTTATACTTTCGGACTTTACTTGAACTGTAGGCAGCTAGAATTTCAAACGATTTTCTAAAAATTATAAAAGAATTTAGGTTTACAGAACTAGGTATTTCATAGAGTGCTGTTAAAATATTGAAATATTACAATAACTCAAAATCTAGATGTGATTGAGAAATTCTGACTACATTTTAGAAATAAGCACCATCAAATTACCCCGAATCACTTGAATTTTCTCCAGTAGCAAATTTATTGCTGTCCAGTGTAATTGTCTAACAGATCAGTATATGACTTCCAGTGTAATTGTCTAACAGATCAATATATGACTTCCAGTGTAATTGTCTAACAGATCAGTATATGACTTACAGTGTAATTGTCTAACAGATCAATATATGACTTCCAGTGTAATTGTCTAACAGATCAGTATATGACTTCCAGTGTAATTGTCTAACATATCAATATATGACTATATACATTGCAAAAATTATGTTTACTCATAGTTGGTTGTTAGCTTTTATGCAATAGCGATACCCTGTATGAGTTCTAGAGCTGCATTTAATGTAGCTAAGTTGAATGTTTCAAATACAATTAAAGTCTAGTTTCACTACATCAAATGTATTTCCAGGTAACATAATAGAGCCAGAATAGGGGTTTGTAGTTTGTGTAAATAATGTATTGAGTATCTCCAGTCTTGTTTCCTTACTTCTTTTTTTTTACTATCCCTATTTACAGGTTTTTAAATTCTCAATTTTTTGTTTATCTTGTAAAATAAAATGTTCAGCTTTTAATATAAAACACGTAATCCTAACATTATAAATGCATTGCCAAAAATAAGTCGGATTTCTTTTTCTTTTTTTGTTACTGAGTAACTACTGTTTTTCATCCAAATCGATCATCAATTTTAGAAAATAGTATAGCTGACTTAACATTGTCGACGATCTTGTAACAACAGTTGTAGGATTCAGTAATAGAAATATACAAACCGCACTGTATATATTTTTATAAATATTTATTCTTTAAGTTTCTGGCGCATTAAAATATTATGTACAAAACTGAAGAAAAAATTGATTATTAAAATTAGAAAAGTTATAAGAACTGTGGTTTCAATACTTGTGAGAATACTGAAAAAGTTTACCAGCTCTTTTTATATATGTTAAATCAATGCATTATAAGTTAGTGGTAAAATATAGTATATGGCGCTTTAAATGTACACATAATTCATAAAAAATATTTAATATCTTGGCTATTATATTAACTGTTAACTACCTGCTTAGTAGAAAAATAGTTTTCATCTATATCACTATTATTTAATTTTTTAAACCAAGAGATGACGCCACTAAAGTTATTTTTGCCAATCATTATAACTAGTTGATAATTTATGTAATTAATTCACTGTTTCGTATGGTCTAAGTAAAATGGAATATATTTTTCCTTCATAGTTTGTGATAATAACCTAATAAAAATTAGTTATTTCAAAACTCATGTGTCTCCTAAAATAATTTGTGTCCCTCGATGGGTTAGCGGTAAGTGTATGGACTACAACTTTAAAATTCAGGGTTCGAATCTCAGTGGTGGACAAAGCGTAGTAAGTCTATTGCACAGCTCGTCCAAATTAACAGCAACTAATTTGTACGCTTTCCTATATTGTACCACCGGTGACTCAGAGGTGAGTTTGATGGCTTATACTGCTAAAATTTGGTGTTTGTTTTCCGCAGTTGACACAGCGCATATAAATTATTGTTATAGCTTTAAGCTAAAACAGACAAACTAATTGTGTTTCGTTTCCATGGTTTTGGTAAGTTATGATTCGTTAATTTAATTATGAAGTTTAACTGTTGCTTGTTTTGTTTGTTATTAAGCACACAATTACACAATGGCTATTTGGGATCTGCCTACAGCTAGATTAAAAATCTGAATTTTGGCATTGTAAGCTGTGAGACTTATCGCTAAGCGAGCATAATTTAATATGTCATACAAGAGAAAAACATATATTTTTCCAAGCAAACGTTATAAAAAATACGAGAGAAAGTATGCTATCAAGAATAAATTCAGACTATTGTAGATGAAATTGAAGAGAGTACAGTATTAAATATAATACCGATGGTTAGTTCATGAGGAATAAAATATAACTGAGATAATAAGAGTTAATAATTTGAAGATAATATTTTTAGAAAATTATCAGGTTATTATTATTACTTTAAGTGTACAAGTCTTATGGCATGTTTGGCAAACGGTTATCTTATAAGCCCCATTGCTTTTTTCGAAGTGTGAAGTATAAGGTTGAGATTATTCATTGTTTCTACATTCTCTGAGTAAATTATATACTATTTCCTGTTTCTACAGATAAAACTTTTTCCATGCTAATAAAGTACGTGTTTTTATGGAAATTTTAAAATTGTCTTTATTTAAGAAATCTTCTGTTTACTTGTTATTAAACACAATGGGCTATCCGTTTTATACCGCGAGTATAAAAATCCGACTTTTAAAGGTTATAAGCCCTTACGCTTGCCTAACGGTGTTCAGAAATAGCAATTCCTAATTTATTACTATTGGCCAGAAGAAGAAAAAAACTAGTCAACAGCACCCGCCACCTATGCGGTTACTCTTATCCAACAGTTATAATTACATGCTACAGATATATCACCTACAAAACTGAGAATGCAGAGCGTGTTCAGCAACATTTCGGTGCTCCAGCCGTGGACCTATCGATCCGCAGGATGTCACGTTAGACTATGTCTGATTTCCGAAATCGGGGAGAAAATTGGCAATATCAGAATAAAATTTTTTAAAACCTATTTATGAATACAATACGTTTAAGATTAGCGTATGAAATAGTACATGAATTAACCGGTGGCCTGGTATTTAGCCCTAATTAAGTACTTAATTAATAAAACACGAATATAAAAACTTTGGTTCATTCAGAAGATGAGTTAGCTATCAAAGAATTTTTTTAGAGTAAAAAAAAAGTGATCCCGAAAGTTTTGACTAAATATTCTTCTTGTGGGTATTGATATGCTTTATTACTTTGTTTGTTTCTTGTGTTGTTTTTTCGCATACTTCTAATTAATGACAGTTTGTGAACATGACGTAGAACAGGGAAAAGTATTGTTGCGTCAGCGAGTCACATGACGAGTGTGACGCCAC
>NW_013666638.1:70866-72139 GCF_000517525.1 Limulus polyphemus | reverse complement strand
CTAACAACTATAGATAATGGTCAACACTTTCTTTTATCTACTTACAAGTCGTTGGTGTTAGAGATGCTTATGCCAAGAATCATATTTTTTCTATTAGATCTTGAGAGAGAGTTAATGTTGCATTGATTATGTCATGATATAAAATATTGTTCGGTTTAGATATTATTGATTAATTTATTTTTGTGAGTGAATATGTTGTTATTGTTTAGTTTTTGTTATAATAAGAGTTAAAAGCAGACGAGTGTAAGAAGTTTTGTTGATTCGTTGATGTTGAAAAGATCGAACGACACTTGCAATGTGTTAACGTCAAGAATATAGAAGGCAGACAGACGATTAAGTGATTAAGATATAAATAGCGTGATACAAGCGGGAAGCAGCAGACAGACAGAAGCAGACAGATAATAGCAAAAGAAAATAAAGTTGGTGTGAAGTTAACTACCGTATAAGTGATAGGACTAACGATTGACATAGGCCTAACGTTTAATATGTTAGAGTGAAACTAACAGTATAACAGTATATACTTTTATTCCGTCAAAACGTGATTCTAAAGTAATTGAATCAACCTGAGTGCACTTTGACAAAAGGAGTAGAGGATCTTCAAAAGAAAGAAGACCAAGCAATTACGGTAACTCGCGCCACAATTGTAAATTAATCACAAAGAATGGTAGTGCGATAGAGAAGATAGTTCGGTTTGTCAACTGAAATTCTAACTTAACTGAATAGGCTTAAGTGGATATTTGACAAGAAAGAGAGAACTACATATATAGTATTTATGATATGTCCATAATATCTATAGTGTTGAACAATTTATTGTACATACGTTAACTTGTTCTAAATATATGTATTATTTTGAAAACAAGTGAAGTGCTTGCTGTTTATTCATCGTTGAATTTATCGCTAACAAGTCAAGACACCTACTGTAGAAGAATCCTAAGCCCAACAACAACATAGTATATATTTATTCTATTAAGAAATATCACTAAAAGTCTTTTTATTTTGACAATTGGTGAATGTTATGTATTGAGAATTTGAAATAATCCAAAGCCGCGTTAAATAATTTAATTTTTAATAGTTGAACTGTACCCTGGATTTAGTGTTTAGAAATATGCCGATATTTTATTTAATTTGTTCTATTTGCAAATAAGATTGATTCACACCATTTTTGTTTTGACACAAATACGTTTATATATATATATATAGATATATAGATATATATACAACAGTATAGTTGACAATGGCAACTATTACGATCAGTTATTACAAACAAAGTTTC
>NW_013666638.1:62743-70036 GCF_000517525.1 Limulus polyphemus | reverse complement strand
TTCAGAGTCTCCTTGATATCCAGCGAGTTAACTTGAAATCGATGTACATACAATTATCGAGAAGCTAGCTAGGGACCGTCGAAGTAAGATAATATTTTCATAAAACCACTAATGTCCGATGAGAAACCAGCAATATTTTTGGAAAGATACTAACATTTGATAAGAATTTCCTGACGTTCGAAATTTATAGCTATTCCTGGCCAAATGTCGTATATTTTCCGGTTGGTAAGGGTTAGCAAAATCACGGCTTATCGCGTACACACGGTTATAACAGTTTCTTAGCAGACTTATATATTATCTCTGTTCTCTGTTGTTTTTTGGTGCATTTCCCTGTTGTTTTTCATAGGCGAGACACATTTGCTAGAAACTTCTGATAATACCAGTTACGGAAGTGGATATATTGTTGATTTTTGTGTTCACGAATATTCTACAATCTTGGAAAATTGGCCGGTGTTTCACCATATGTAACTAACACAGTAAGCTAGACACGTTCTCAAATATAAACTTATTCGAAAAAACGTTGACATTAAAATAAATATACAACAAATTCGTTATATGCAACACATATCTAATGCTAGAAGTCACGCATATTTCTAAATACAAATTCAATCCAAACAACGTTCATATTAAAAATAAATACATAATAATAATTTCGTTACAGCGAATAATAGATTTTTAAATTTTGACAGATTAGATCATAGAGCGTACAATTAGGCTATAGGTCTTCAGTTCAGTTTTAGTAGGAGGGACCTCTGAGACTGTTAGTCATTTGTAGATTTGCTGAAAAGCTAGCTTTGAGATGTTTGCGAGAAAAAGCTAAATCCAAGGCTCAGCTAAATGTTCATTAGTTTAGTTAAGACTGATAAGTCCTACTTTTTCTCAACAGTAAGCAGATAGTAATTCTTTATCATGTTTTTTCTTGTATTATGTATCTTGTATATGTTTTACTTCGTATTCATTTTTTAAAGTTCTTGTTAGGTGAAATCCTAAGTTGGGGTGAAGAACAATATAATAGCGTACAACGAATATCCTAGATTGAAGTAAAGCATAATAGAAGAGTGTACAACGAATATCCTAGATTGAAGTAAATCATAATAGAAGAGTGTACAACGAATATCCTAGATTGAAGTGAAGAATAATAGAAGAGTGTACAACGAATATCCTAGATTGAAGTGAAGAATAATATAATAGCGTACAATGAATATCCTAGATTGAAGTAAATCATAATAGAAGAGTGTACAACGAATATCCTAGATTGAAGTGAAGAATAATAGAAGAGTGTACAACGAATATCCTAGATTGAAGTGAAGAATAATAGAAGAGTGTACAACGAATATCCTAGATTGAAGTGAAGAATAATAGAATAGCGTACAACGAATATCATAGATTGAAGTGAAGAATAATAGAAGAGTGTACAACGAATATCATAGATTGAAGTGAAGAATAATAGAAGAGTGTACAACGAATATCATATATTAAAGTGAAGAATAATAGAAGAGTGTACAACGAATATCCTAGATTGAAGTGAAGAATAATAGAAGAGTGTACAACGAATATCATAGATTAAAGTGAAGAACAATAGAAGAATGTACAACGAATATCCTAGATTAAAGTGAAGAACAATAGAAGAGTGTACAACGAATATCCTAGATTAAAGTGAAGAACAATAGAAGAGTGTACAACGGAGTGCTTAGTTGACAGTTTCTTCTCTTACGGGTTGGTTTCTCATGTACAAGATATAGAAGAAACTGGCAGAGATTTGGGTTAATCTTTAGAATTTAACAAATATTAGAATAACGTTAATTTCATACAAAATAAGCTCTTATCTTAGTTCATGTTTAATGTGTGTATTGGATGGGTAAAAATTATTTTCACTTTAAGTTTTTCTTAATTTTTACTTATACTTTATACCCAGTCATCTTATTCCTACCATCTACCTTAAGCTTCTCAGTGGAGAGCCTTCTGCCCCCGTTTTAACTGCGAGGACACACCCGAACTCAGCTCGACGAGACGAGAGACGTCGCAGTAATAGTTTTTAATTTCTTAACTTTGAAAGTATTAAATATGAGTTCAAGCTTCAATCACGTTTTTCTTCCCTTCTCGCCTTTCGTTTCTTCGAGCTCTTCAATGACAGATTTTCTCGGATGCCCAGATAGATAGAACTCTAGTTCAAGTGAAATATTTCACTTCATGTTATCTCTCGTGGTATATAATAATCAGGCACGAGCTTAACTGTCAGTATGTATCATACCTGTCAAGAAGGTTATACGATCAATCTTTCCCTTATAGAATTAATATCCTAAACTCGCGTGCGGGGCTGAAGAAAAACAACAGTTTCTGAGCGCCCCTCTCTGAAGCCCGTTTAGGGCTCGGTAGATATAACAACCTAATTTACTGCCAAATCAGTTAGTTAGTTAGTATTAAATATATATCTTCTGGTATATTAAAAATTAAGTGATCAAAAGGTTTTTCATTCTGTATTCAACTTAAGAAAGCGTAACCGCTTAAGTTTTGTTCAAAAAATATTCTAATAAAACTAACAGATCCAAAAAGTACGTGATAGATAGATAGAACAACCGAATTTCACAGGCAAATTAAATAATATAAATATACTATAGTCTTTGATTGTACGGATAAAACAGTTGTTTTTAATTATTGATCAGTACAAACACATTTTAATGAAGTTTGTTTTAAATTTCGCGCAAAGCTATACGAGGGCTATCTGCGCTAGCCGTCCCTAATTTAGCAGTGTAAGGCTAGAGGGAAGGCAGCTGGTCATCACCACCCACTGCCAACTCTTGGGCTACTCTTTTACCAACGAATAGTGGGATTCACCGTCACATTATAACCCCCCCCCCCCACGGCTGGAAGGGCGAGCATGTTTGGTGTAACGGGTATTCGAACCTGCGACCCGCAGATTGCGAGTCGAGCGCCCTAACCATCTGGCCATGCCGAGCCCATTTTAATGAAACGATTTCACAAGGTAAGAGCTACTGTTAAGCCTAAAATACAAAGTTAAAGCTATATTGTTTTACTAGATAAATAGATAACATTAGATAAAATATATAATACGATGTCTTCTTTCATAACACTGAAATATAACGCTCTTATTCATGTATTAAACATAGTCCAATATATAACCTGTACCTCTTGGTAATAAAAAGCAGTATTAATATTTGCAGAAATAATTATTTTGTTGCGTACATTAGGTAAAAACATACCAAATCGCTAGTTTTGGTTGCAGTAGGGTCTAAAGCGTGTACATGGAGTTTCTGTAAAGGAGTTAAGATCCCTCGAGGATTCAGAGTAATCGTTAGAAAGTAGCCTTTCGCTTGAGCTCACCATATTCACAGTCAATGCCAAAGAATATGCTGAACTTTTTTTTTCTCTTATTGCTTACCAGAAATTCGTAATCTGGCACAGAACGACCCTCACTGGGATGCTTATCACCTCTGTATTTGATACTCTAAACTAACAAACAGTAGTCAATGATTGCTATAGGGTTAAGAAGACAGATCTTGAGCTTCCTGAACAGCCAATCTATTAAAATTCATAAACATTAATTATTGCACTACAAAGTGGCACGGAAATAATGGAATGATGCCACGTAAAAGTATTATCAAGTCCGATGAATAATACAAAACCATGTGAAAAACCTACAACCACACATATAGCTGGACGGCGTATTCTTTTTCTTCAACAAAACAATTTAAGCAGAATGTCAATATTTACAAAAAATATATATTTTAACTAGTTGTTGTTGCTTTCGTGGGCTCAGTATAGACTATCTCTCTTTCAGTTTAATTATATGTAACATATTAACAATGTGAAATTGTTCGGTATTAGAACTGTTTCACAGAAGTCAAGAAAATAATGTGCGTTTACTTTTGTGATCAAAAAATGTTCATTATGTGTTAAAAAAATAACAGTTTATGAGTACTTAAACCATTATGACATTGGTATGGTTGATATATCCCAGTATCTTATAGTTTACACGTTAATTAAAACAAATAAATAAGATTTTTCTGTAAGATAAACCAATTTTATAGACGTGCAGTGCTTTGAAGACCAATGTTTCTGTGAAGCTAAGCGTTAGGAGCCCTCATTCTACTATATCTAAACAATGCTAAGGATAACAGTGTTTAACAGATGTAAGTTACTGGGTTAGATGTATGTCCATTCATCACCAAGTCCATACGGATTTCTAGCCACAAGCGTGTAAAAATATCGTTCCAGACTCGTGTGTCATAAGTCACAGATTACCTTTAGTTCAGAATCAGAACTTAGATCTACCTGCGGCCTGTCACAAGTCACAGATGATCTCAGTATCAGACAGGTCTACCTATTTGTCTTTCATAAGTCACAAATGGCCTTTGGTCAGTATAAGAACTCAGATCTACCTCTGATCTGTCACATGTCACAAATGGCCTCAGAATCAGAAAACACACTTTCCTCCTGACTGTCATGGGTGTCTTATCAGAATTCATTAACTAGGCTAAGCCTACAATAGCTAAAAATCTGAAAGGCTGTTTATATACATTATAGATATATATATAAGTTTCACTTAAGAAACATGTAAAAATGAAGTGATTAATTCGACTATAGGACAACAAATTGTTGTCAAGCGTGATATTTAACTTAAGTATTAGGCCTTAATGGTTTTCGTTGTTTCTTCAGCATCTGATTTCAAACACAGTAGAACGCTTAGCTTTTGTTGAAATGTCAGTTGAAATTAGTTTAAAAATAGCGATAAATTTGTTAAACCAATATAAAACCACTGTTATAATAAGAATATAAAATTTGTTGTAACATGAGGAAAACCAGTCAGCCCTCAGCAATAGAAAACATCTAAAAATCAATATTATTATTCCATTCAATCGAATACTCGTATTACTATAAAAATTAAAGCTCTACTTTCAATTCTAAAGTGATAAACATTGTGAAAAACTTAAACGAAATACAGTTCAGGAACCTTTGTACGAATTACGTAAAACTTTTCCCGAGGCAGAATATATATATATTATTTATCAGCACACCATTGTTAAAAAAAAATGAAATGTTCAGTTCTTGTATGCACACTTTTATCCAAACGTGATGAATATCTTATAAAACAAGTTGTTTTCAGCAGTTTATTTTTTCTTTTAATGAATGGTATGCCACTGGGTTACTTGCTTCCTAGGCGACTTCTTCATTGCCAACCAATGATGAAAAGCACTTCCACGTGCATGAGGGCCGATCACAACTTTACCCACGTGCTTGTCACGTTTGACCGGCTTGGGACTGGTAGAATGCTTATAATTCAAGGTCGTGTCTCGGTGGCTTACGGCTACAATGAACATGACGTTCTCCATCTCCAAGAGCGGAACATCAAAAGTGAGAGATTCATTATACGATGGACACTCGGTTCCTAGGCGACTAGACGTCTTCCTTTTCTTTAGCATCTTTCCGTTGTGAAACAAAAGTACTCGAACGTAAGGAGCTAAGGAAACCAACTTGCATACTTAAAATGCATAAGCCTTTATAACTCTATATAATAAAATTACTGAAGAACCAAGGCTGCAATGTGTTGAATAAAAAAGGTTTATATTAACAGCATCATTTTGGATTTTTTTCGGGGACGGTGATATTTATGAAATACCTCTTTAAGTAGATAATCTTGTCGTTAAGTGTCTTTTATAATCAAACTTAATCCTATACAAATATTCTATGTTAAATGCAATGGGGAGTATCTCAGTGTATTAGAAACTATCATGTTTGTACTCACTACGTCTTAAGATGTCTGTTTTTCAATCCAATTATAAATAAGATGTTGTCACGATGATTTCCTAATGGAAGTTATTCATTACAGTACCTGATTTTTGTTAATTCATAATGGTGTCCAAAGTTAGGAAGTGTGTTATTCCAACAAGTTTCAGTCATATTGATTATTTATGCAAAGTCCTCCTTTTTTAACCTTTTACTTACCAAACGTGTCCACATCATCAGTCACAACACGAAAATTATTGCCTTTTACAACAGTAAATGTCAGACGTTCTGCAGTTGGTAGGTAGCTTAAGCCAAACAGAATATCTCCATTGTCCTGTAAAAAACAAAACAAAAAAGAAAGTTTTTTTAGTTGCATACTGAGTTTGAGAATACAGGGATTATAAATCTCTCATCCTCAGATCATTTCTTCATCGTTCATGGTCTGCATAACCAAAAGTAGTGTGTTACCTATAGTTAATCCTTCATTAGCTCTTAATTAATGCATGTGCTTTTACACTCTTAAATTATTGAGTTATTTTACACGTAACATTTCTACAACAGTATGAGGCGAAGATTTCTAACTTTAAAAGTAATTATTTTTTATTTACAGTGAGTATAATTATGTAAAGTTACTTGTTTTGGCTCCAGTAGGTCTAATACGTGCACATGATTTTCCTCCAGATGGAACTCCCGTAAGGGAATTGAGATCTCTCCAAGAATTGTGTCGTTCACAATCTTCTCTTCATCAACCACAGCAATTCTTAGAACGTAGTCTTTCAGTTGTGAGCTCAGCATATTCACTATCACTGTCTCTCGGAATAGAGGATGTTGACTTTTTCTCTTTGTACTACTCCGGAATTCATAATATGGAACAGAGCGACCCTTAATGCGACGCTTGTGACCTCTGTCTTTGATAATCTGAACTAACAAATAAGGATCAATGATCCCACCATAAATACGAGATGGTAAATCTTGAGCTTCCTGAAAATGTAAAAATACCGTTTATTGCATTAATATTACACCAATAGTGTCATTGAAAATGTAACGTACGAGTCCAATAAATTACATGTTAGCAAAACGTGTTCTGCTATCTATAACATTAACTTTAAACCGAAGCTTTGATATTTGAGACTGAAAGTTATTTTTACCCTACTATTGTTGCTTTCAAGACACGATATAAATTATATTTGCTTTTTTTTGTATTCAGCCTGTTGTTTTAAAATAGTGCCCAAACATAATGTTAATCTATCTCAAACCTATGATTCTTAAAATTAAGGAAATTTTAAGGGTTACAAAAAATGTACACACATACGGGAACTAAACTTGCGGGTACAGAAGTGGCAATTGCCCCCCCCCCCCAAGAAGATTTGAAGAATTTGACAGCAAAAGTAGTAGTTTACGATTTTACTGAACATGCTGTAAAGCTCAAGTTCAATTCAATACCAGACCACATACTACTGCATTTACCTTTCGAGAAATACAAGTTTCCAGCATCAAGGTCCCCGTACGAATCAGATCCCCCCCCAAAAAAAAATAACTAATAATTAT
>NW_013666638.1:55526-62722 GCF_000517525.1 Limulus polyphemus | reverse complement strand
GGTCCCCCGTAACGAATCAGACTACCCCCCCCCCCAAAAAAAAAAATAATAATAATTATATTCAAATTATATTAAAAAATAATTAATATCCCTTGAATTGAGGGTAGGATATTGTCCTAGAAGAAAAAACTACCATCCCCTCATTCATGTGAAGGGTTGCCTCCTCAAAAGTGCATGGTAAATTTACATATAAAAATAACTTTGATGAATCGAGGTATTTTTGTCTGTCTAGCATTAAGGTTTAAACTATCTAATAATTATGCATGTGCTTAGTTTTATTATATTGTCGTATAATTAAAGTTTAAACTGTGATTTTACCTGTTCTGTTCGTTATGACAGATGATTTTGCCCTAAAATATCCAGGTTTGACCCAATAAAGGACCTCTCTGAGAATATAATTATAACATATCCAGATTGTGTGACTCAAAAGAAGGACCTCTCTGAGAATATAACTATAATATATCCAGACTGTTTAACCCCAAAAGAACCTCTCTGAGAATATAATTATAATATATCCATATTATTCTACCCAAAAAAGAACCTCTCTGAGAATATAGCTATAAAATATCGATATTATTCTACCCAAAAAGAACCTCTCTGAGAATATAGCTATAAAATATTCAGACTGTTTAACCCAAAAATAGACCTGCCATAAAATAGTTTGGTATTAAAATGTTTAGTAATAATGCTTTGTTTTAGACGTGTTCTTAACGTTTATTTGGTAATGTTTCGGTAATTGTACTTACCTTTAAATAGAGAATCAGTTGTCCTTCATTTTGGTTTTGTTGTTGCCTGTAAACAACGGAGAAGACCACTTGGCCATAGTTTGCCTCCATATCTTCATTGGGGATGGGAATGTCCAAGGAAAGTTCACTCTGTGAGGTAGAAGACAACTATTATTTGTTGATTCATGAAGTTCGCGTCCGAACAGTTTCCTTCTGAAGTTCCAGTACGATTATACACATGTAAGCAAATGTACGTGTGTTGAAACCTTTCTAAATCTAATACTTCTTTGGCAGACTGTTAGGAAGTGCACTCCAAAACTACCTGTTGCTTATACCAAATCATGAACTTTTACGGTAAAGTTCGTGTTTATAATTTTAATGCTTGTGCTAATATTTGAAATACCTTGTTTAACGAATGTTCATAGGTTTACGTTTAGTATGGCTTGTTATTTGTCCCTAAATATTTATAAACAAAGCTACGATCTTTTTTCAATGAGACCGTAACTTCTGAACACCGAACACTTAGACAACAGCCAAAAGAAGGTCTCAGCAGAAAGAACGAAACATTTCAACAACGATAGCTGACTGTTACAATCATTTTTTAGAACCACACTGGTAGAAGTATAATGTATAGTAATTACCGCATTCAGATCTCTTCCTAATCATATTTGCACACATTTTCTTTTGTTTTTTAATCGCCCTCGAAACCCAGGAGAGATGTCGCTATAATTCACGAAGCATATTGTGTCTGTAGTGAGAAGTAATAGTTGACCCCCCCCCCTCCGCCTTCCTTAATGGATACAATATATCATTCAATATCCACAGATCGACAGACAGCGCTTTCTTTGCGGACATTCATCCAAACCTACACGAGGGCTATCTATACAGGTGTCCCTAATTTAGAACAGATAGACTAGAGGCATAGTAGCTAATCAGTAACACTCATTAGCAGCTATTGTGGTTCTCTAATTAGGAATTTGGTCGCCACTTTTGATGCACTCACAGCCTCAAAGTGCGGAGCGTGATTTTGTGATAACAGGACATGAACTGTGGACTCTTAGATTCATAGTCCGGTACGCTAACGACTAGGTTACATCGGGTCTTGTACACAAGTAGAATCTTTTAAATAAAAATCAACTAGTATATTTCATTATATAATCACATATGACTCACATTTTTTTCAGCTAACACATAAATATTATCTATCTATTTATCAAACCTACATAGAGAGATATTGTTCCGTCGCCACGACTGCTAGCAGACATACTGCTATAGGTCGAGTCTTCTGTGTATTTTTTACGCCCTGCAATAGATTCTGAAGTAACACGAGAAGATCGGTTTGATTGAAGTCCGTAGTGGGGCGCCACCGTTCGTTTAATGGGCGTTGCCTCCTCCTGTAATTCAACATCACGGCATTTCTTGTCTAAAAAGTAAATGAATCGTATAAATAACGATAACTTAGAGTGATAATTAGTTCCAATGCTTAATTGATAGAAAAAAGGGTGCTAACTCCTCATTGACTGGTGGAAAAGAAATTTGATTTTTGAAATATAATAATTTAAACGTTACTGAAACTACTACTTAGAAGTGGGGGAAGGGAGATAATGCAGCTGACTAGGTCAGTCAAATATCAGTTCACAGTGTAACCGAGACAGTATTAAAATTAATTACAATTATTTTGTATTTAGGCTTAAAGAACATCCAAAACAGTTTCTGGATCTCACATTCGGAGAAATCTGGCTGAAATGAAGCACTGTTCAGTTCCCTGTTATGAATGCAAGCTGTCAGTTCGTTGAAACTAACAAAATTAATAAACAAAAATAAACTGCTTCTCACCAACTACAGATCCACTTTTTGTCAACTTTGACATTTAGAGCAAAATATCCCTGCAAGGATTGCTTACCTTTTGCTTTGTTCCGGTGTATGACAGTGTGCAGCCAACAAACAGGAGTTACTACGCACACTGTGAGCAAGATAGTTAGGGTTAGGAATCCCATAACGACGGCGATAGTCAACAGTTTCTCATCGTTTGATAGCTTTAAAACACCTTCTTCCCCAGTATAGAAATAAACATTAAACACTTAATGGCATTAAACACATGCATATTCTATTTTTATTTAATCATGATTTCTCAAGTAAATATTCAAATTTATAATGTTATTTAAGATAGATGAATTTACTCATTAATTAAATAATAAATGTATAAATCAAACATTATAATGAATATTGCATTCATTAATACTACGTCTTCTTCTCAATTCACATGTTTTTAAAAATAAGTCTTACAATATTATTGAAAAAATAGTTTCTTACAGGTTTTTGACCAAAGACACTTATTAACACCTTTATAATTTTAAGTTGAGTTGTTTAAAACAAAAACAACAACACATGTATTCACTTGAAAAGAAATGCCTAAATTTTAATTGTTTTAATAACGTTTTACATGAAACATGATGTTCACTTTCAACATATTTCAAAATTTTGGTCACTTGTAGACATTTAATTCCTATACGCGAACACAAAATTTGTGCTCGTTTCTAAACATGACTTAACTAACACATTATGAAGAATTCGTGGACATAATCTAAATATCAAAAGCAAATTTACAAGCTTTAGAAATTAATGTGTAAACTTGCTTAATCAACTCTCTAAATCTCAGAAAATCATAGAGTTCGCTTTTGATATTAAGACGTTTCAAGTAAAACGTTTCGAAACGTGAAACTTCGAATAGAATATTAATCAAATAACTCAAACATTCGATGGAAAGTTTCTGTCATATTAAAAACAAACAGTATTTTTAAGATATGTGATGTGATATTGTTTAAAAGTTTAAGTAGTTTTTGTTCTATCCATCCACATACCAATGAATCAATTATCTAACAAAAATGTTACCCAATATGAACGTGCTGGTAAATATATTGAAGATTTATAAAAGTAAATGCATATTCATAAAAAAAATGTAAAAAAAAAAGTTGAAGGTGAAAGATTGTTGACAATTCCATTAAAATCGTTTATTTACCTCTGTCCATGTTCGGCACCGTGGACCTATCCTCTCGAAATCAATATCTGAAAACATTCAGTTATCATAAAATTGTAAGACTGATTTCTCATTAGTTTGTACTGATAAAACAATATTCATTATGCCAAAAGAAAAATGAAATATAAGGGAGAAAAACATTCGAAGACTTTTAGCTAACTGATATTTTCTGTCGCATACTTTTCGTACGTGAAAGGTTTTGGTATTTTACATTGATTTTATTACGTCAGAAAATCAGTGCATAAAGAAACAGAACGTTCACACTTGAGAAAGTGCATACTGTTACATTTTATTACACTCTACAGTTGTAACTTTGTAATATTTCTTTCACTGATATTCGTAATTAACACTGCACCACCGTCTTAATCCTCATAATGAAAAGCAAAGATACTACTAAAGCTACGCGTCACTGACTGAGTCGTTGAATGACTCACTCACTGAGTCACTGAATGACTCACTCAAAGTGAACATGAGTTAGAAATTTTTCCTACTTCGTTTATAAAAGAGTCACTTGCACAGAGAAGGTTTCTGCACAGCAGCTGGTTTTTGTAAATTATTGTCTTATTGTGTATATGTTAAACGCTCATTTTCTATTATAAGCAAAAAAGTACATGTTCTACGTTCGCTGAGTTACTTTACAAAGTAGTTTAAAAAATGAAGGAAGTGATGCTTTAAAAAAAATAAGTAAAACTAGAATTTACTTTGATATAAACGCACGTCTCGAAACTGCAATAATTGCATAACACATGCAATATTTTACAACATGAAATTTAGGATATGGTTCAAGGTTATTTGTTCAATGTCGCTTTCTCAACATCAGCATGAGAACATTTAGAAGTATGCGTGTTCAAAAACAGCTGAACTTATCTATACAATAACATTTCAATACTAATACAAGGCTGCGTATATGTTATCGATATATCTTTTGCAGTTTCATCACGCGCCTCTACCTCAACTAGACAATAAGAATGCGTCCCCCTGTGGATCAGCGACAGGTTAGGAGTCTTATAACGCTAACAATTGGGGATTGATACCAGCGGTGTGAAGAGTACAGGTAACTCATTCTGTATCTTTCTGTTTAATAACACGAAACAGACAGCAAGACTGCCAAATAAAGAAGAGTTTGAGATGGAGGCGGAGTACAGCATAACTAGGTTTGGAGTCTTTTGAATGCTTAGAATCATCACCAATTTAAGCTGGATAGAGATAAGTAAGATTTCAATGTCTAGAAAAAAAAATGTGTATTTTCATAACATTTCCAAATTATAGATTTTGATTTTTAAAATTTGAATTTTTACAAGAAGAATGTAAAAAAAATGTCCATGAACACAAGCTGTGTCTGACAGTTTGCATGCGTTATGAATACAGGTGTTATTCATAATACTTGTGTTGCTTACAGCTGTCAGCCTTACTTGCAGTGCAACAGGTACATACATTTGTATCACATAGAGGTACGAAACGGGCCCATACGCACAGGTTATCATAATGTGACCCCGCTGATTCGATGAACGAGCCTAGAAAAAAATGTTGAGATAAAGTAAACGTGTTCGAATAAGTCTTTGTGTTATCAGAAATTCACACAAACGTTCGTGCAATATAACCCACTCTACCTTTAAGATGTTTGCATTTTTCATACCCATTACTTACGATAAGTTACTCGCACACTCTTTCACATAAACATTTCTAGCAAACCCTAGGAGTTAAAGATCATTAAAGAAAAATTTGAAAAACTGCTGAATTTCTGGAATAATTTCATAAGTAAACAACATGCCCCCTGGTAGCTCAGTGGTAATTCTGGGGCTCATAACGCTAAAAATCGTGGTTTTATACCGACGATGGGCAGAGCACAGATAGGCCATTGTGTAGCTTTGAGCCTAGCAACAGACAAACAAGTAGGCAACATCAATGGAACCGAAAAACTTTGTTGAAGCCATTTAGTATTAGCAACTCAGTTTCCCTGAGATCAAATAAATATTTTATTTGTTTTATAAAATAAGTTTTGGGATTTAAATCCATTGCAAATCACTTTCAAAACCTGAGATTGTACACAATATAACTTGAAACTTTAATAACACGTATGTTATTTCCCCAGAAGGAGGCCGAAGGCCGCCTGGAGGGGTCAGCTGTTTTAATCAATCGCATCACTATACAGTAGTGTGCTGTCTGTCAGTCAGTCAGTAGACACTCAAATGACGTCACATAAGGGTCGCATAACGTTGCAATTTGTACTGCCGTGACGTCATTAAAACGTGCGAATACCATGAATCACGAGAAAAATTATGCACTCTGTAGGCTACAACACAGCGTAACTTATGAACTTCAAAAGCAAGAAATAAAAATATTTGCTACTCTTAATTTTGGTTTTATTTACTCTTAAGACAGAACACTTTCGGGGACCCTGCAGAAGTGCATCTAGTTTAAAGGATTTGGGAACATTTACGCAATAACTGTCGTAAATAATTCATAATTTAATATTTTATAATTTACGTATACGATTAGTTAAAGGTAATACTGATTTCCGTAGTCATACAAGACATTTCAATAAGTGTACGTCACTTTTACAGCGAAAATCTAAAACGTTACAAAGACATGAAATATTGTTATTGGTTCATTTTCTGGCATATAAAAGTATCGTTACCACTTAAAACATATATTTCACTTTCAGTAGCATATTTATGATTGCGTTCATTCCTCTGTTAGTTAGTCTACACATGTAGTAGTTGTTAGCAAGATACTTTATGTGAATCTTACAAGAAAATATTCCTTAGATGTTTGTCATAGTCTTAAAAATCCAAATAACTGATTCATTTTATACTCTTCTAATGACAGGTCATTACAAAAGAAATGTATATTTAGTTGCTTTAGATGGCGCTATCATATATAATATCTTTGTTCCTTGTTAAGCACAAAGCTACACAATGGGCTATCTGTGCTGTACCCACCACGAAACCTGTTTTTTTAGCGTAATGAGCCTTCAGACTTACCCCTGAGTAATTGTGGGAGGGGCATATTATATCTAAATAACTTAACCTAAGACTAGATTACTTTATAACTTTATCTATACTCTACCATAAATCATTTATATGATTATCATTACATGATAAACGTTATTAATCTATCTTACCTATCCGAATGTCTAAATGTCCAAAAACCAAAGACGAAGTCAGGCGGCGCTTTAAACGATGGTAGTATGTTCCTCGTATCCCGCATTTATATAAAATAATCGTTGGTTAAAGCAGAACGTTGTTATGGTTATTGTGATATGACAGATGATTGGCGAATAAAAGCAAATAATATATATATATATATTCTTCCACTGATAATACAATCATGAAGATATTACACCTGCTTGAGGAAGAAAAAAATAGTCACAGCATGTGTACTTTCTCATGTCCTTTCACATCAGTATCGTTTCGGTTTGATATTCTTTGTTA
>NW_013666638.1:46839-54568 GCF_000517525.1 Limulus polyphemus | reverse complement strand
GATTCCACCCTAAATCGCGAATAGAGCTAATGGCAACAGTTCACTCTAAGTTTGTGTGTTGGAAAAGTGTTGGAAAACATTGGCTCTATTCGCGATTCAGGGTAGAATAACAGTTCACTCTAAGTTTGTGCGATTCAGGGTAGAATCAAATAGAACCGATGTTTTAAAACACACTAACTTAGAGTGAACTGTTGATTCTACCCTGGAACCGCGAATAGAGCCGATGTTTTCCAACATACAAACTTAGAGTCAACTGTTGATTCTACCCTGAATCACGAATAGAGCTAATGTTTTCCAACACACAAACTTAGAGTGAACTGTTGATTCTACCCTGAATCGCGAATAGAGCCGATGTTTTCTAACACAGAAAGAAAACACCAATATCGCTTCCAGTCATTCAATCTCCTCTTCTTCATAATGTCCTTTTTAAAGTTTCAAGGTTCGTTATTCTCCGGAAACTAAGCGGGTTTAGTTCCTTTTATTATCTATAAGTTACTCCGTGAGAACATAATTAGCGATTACATTAACTTAATGGAATCTTTGAATAAGAATATAAAATCAGTTATCATTTCAGTGTATTTAAATGTTGATGATATTTTTTTTCAAAAAATTATCAGATTTTGTACTTTCTATGCTACAGTCAAATAATCAACCTTATCAGATTAGTTTTATAACAAATAGTTAATACCTCTGTAGCTTCATTGTGGACGACATTTTGGCTAGTTGTCGTGCATTTATTAATGATATATGTTTTTCTTATTATTCTTACATGTAATATATATACAAGCAAAAGTACTCGTCCCCAGTGACGGGAAAAGTTTAAGTTAATCTATCAATTTAAGTTATTTCTTGGACTTTAAAAAGGTTAATTGTGTTGTACTCTTGATTTCACTCAAAGTCAGAGTTCTAAGCTACTTATACCACCCACCGCAAAAAGTAAATGTTGAACATTTCAGTCATGTTTAGAGCCACTCAACAATAACATACGGTAAATCTATATTTTAATTCTTTAAGTTATGTCACATTTTGAAATGTGAATGATAGTGTGATTAATTCATAACAATTTAGTGTAGAATATTCTGCTTGTGAAATAAAATTTGGCATCAACATTATTCATGCATGTTCTCCCATCATTTCAAACGGAAGACGGACGAACGCTCAGACAGACACCACGATTCGCAACATATATAATATATTATGTGGGAGATATGCGCTTCGATTTAATTCAGAATTTAGCTTAAAACGTTACACTTATTAAGATTCTAGAAGAAAATTCAAAACAGTAAACTACATGATTTTCTTCTAATGTTAATCTAAGGTAAATATTTATTTTTTCAGACATGTGTTGTTATCCATATTTTTTGTAAATGTTTAAATTTTATAGACCTGTTTGTTTTAAAAACTACATATACTAAGTGACATACCTGTTCAACGCACGTGGAAGGCATAGGAGTTTCCCGACACTCTATGTCATTACCAGTAAGGCCCTAAGAGTGCACCCCAGGATTGGTAACAATCGGTCCAACGGTCTGCCAGTTATAAGCGGACACACACACACAGTCTTTTGCCAAATAATGACGTAGATTATTGTATACAAAACCCAGAAAATGGGTGAGTTATATTTATTGGAAATTCAATGTGGGTATGTCATTCTGGAAACAGGGCTAATGTTACTTTTAATATATCATGTACTTCCATAAATACTGTCGATAAGTTATTTTAACAGGAATATTAATAATAATATAGCATGCGTATTCACGATTTCTTTTGGTTAAAACAATAGCAAAAACAACATAAAAAGTAGCAGTTTTAACAGTAAACATCAAGATTATTTCTTAATTAATGTATATATATATATATACATATACTGATATGTATATATTTCTCTTCCAATATAATATTTTAATTTATAAAATTGGTCGCGTAATTAACTAAAATAACAGGTAAAAATAATGCAATGTTAAAGATATATCGATTGTAACAACAGAAGCGAAATGACTTTAAAGAAGAGGATCTGTGCGAATAGTTTCCAAAAGGTGCTGTCATATTTCGTCTCTACAGATACGTCCAGATCACACATAAGTAACTAATCTGGCAACGTCCTGATCCTCATTACTTATTATTAACTGGAATATAAATCATAGATAAATTCCACCGGAATATTCTGCACTAAAGATAAATTCCCAACCTCCACATCGATCTTTAAATTGTACATTAAACAAAAGTAACAACCCTAACACCTTATCACGTAACTCGATAATATGCTCTAAACCTTTATATCTCTTCTTATATATTCAGTTTAATTCAAATAAATTTAGTTTACAATTAAGTAAATTAATCAACTAACACATTTATTATTTACATCCCTTTGTTTGTCGTTTAATATAAAATTATACAATCGGATCCCTCTGCTTTGTCTACCGCAGGGATAGAGCCACGATTTTTAAAGTTATAAGCTATCAGACTTACCGCTGAGCCACCGAAGATCTACTATTTACATTATTAATCATGAAAAGTTTTCTAGATGCTCAGTTAAGCTGGTTTTATAGCTCAAGATATTTATATACATTCCTATGGATCACCTATGTTTAAGAACTCGTCATTTTTTACTGTGGTTTCTTAATTTGTTCGTTAAAATCTACTTCATTAAAAACATTCAAGCATTTCAGGTCTTAGTTAAGAAGCTTATATTCATTTATTGTTTGTTTGTTTGTTTTGTAATTAAGCACAAAACTACACAATAGGCTATCTGTGCTCTGCCCACCACGGGTATCGAAACCCGGATTCTAGCGTTGATATTCATTTATTGGTCTTCTAAGTATTCATCTGTGGCCCAGGCGTTAGTGTGATAATATGTTGACCAGAGGTTCTGTGTTTCGCCCTCAGTTGCCACTAAAGTATAAATCGCGCTCTGCTCTATAGTGGTGAGTGATGTAGACTAGATACCTTCCCTCTAGTCTATCACTTCAACATTATATGGGCAGGTAGCGCAGATAGATCTCCAGTAGCGTTGCGAGAAATTAACCAACAAACAATCAATCAAGCAATTACTGTTTGTCACGATCTTCCAGTACAACGGTTAATTATTTAGTACTAGAGAAAAAAAAACGGATTCAGGAAAATTGAAGAATATACACTACTTTTAATTAAGACGTAGAGCTCTCCACCATATCAAGAAAAAAAATCATTGTCAATAATACGTAGAGTAATTTTGTTATTGTTCTTTTTTAATAATCATTTAATATATTTTATTTGATAGTTTTGAGCTCACATCCGCAGATAAAAATGCATTGGAAGACGAATGAATTGGACTTATATACGTATTAAAAATAATTTATAGTTAATAAAACGTTTCATTTAAATACGTCGTTCATAAGAAGAAAGTAATTAAATTACTGATTTTTTTGTCATGACTATAATATATATTAATATTGTTAATGCTTTGTTCTTTTAGTTAATTAGTTTGTTTGTTTTAGATTTTTCGCGAGAAACTACATCATCTTTTAAAACAACATGATTGGGAGTTTATTTTGTCACTATGATTGATTTCATAAGCCTAACATTGCGATTTGTTATGTGGAAAACGGAGAGCTTGTACATAATACATTCGAGTTTTCAACTTGAAAGTCATTCCTAATTTGATTGAATTTTGACACTACGGCAAGGTCACCAAGATTATGAGTTTACTGATCGAATTTTGGCACTACAGCAAGGTCACCAAGATTATGAGTTTACTGATCGAATTTTGGCACTATAGCAAGGTCACCAAGATTATGTGTTTACTGATCGAATTTTGGCACTACGGCAAGGTCACCAAGATTATGTGTTTACTGATCGAATTTTGGCACTACAGCAAGGTCACCAAGATTATGTGTTTACTGATCGAATTTTGGCACTACAGCAAGGTCACCAAGATTATGAGTTTACTGATCGAATTTTGGCACTACGGCAAGGTCACCAAGATTATGTGTTTACTGATCGAATTTTGGCACTACAGCAAGGTCACCAAGATTATGAGTTTACTGATCGAATTCTAAATATTTAAAACTTCAAAAAGTATAGGTTTTATCAAAGCATTTCATTGATTCATGAGTAAATAGATGTTTCATTTCCTGAATATATTGCCTCGTCCCGGTGACGCAACGGCAGACATGATGGCCTATAACGTTTAAAATCAGTTTTGATACCCGCAGTGGGCTGAGCACATATATATATCCCGTTTTGATACCCGCAGTGGGCTGAGCACATACATATATCCCGTTTTGATACCCGCAATGGGCTGAGCACTTATCTATCCCGTTGTGTAGCTTTGTGCTTATCAACAAAACAAATAAACTTAAACATTTTTTTTTCTTGTGGCAGCTTTCACGTAGTCTTTACGAACATTTTAAAAATGATTTTTGAAAAAAAGGTGATGACAATATATATATATATATATAATAACTAATTACTAGCCTTCAAATACAATTACCTCTGATTTGCAAAAAAATTATAATAAACTTTTTATCGCAATAAATATCATAGGTTATCAAAATTCAAAAATACTGAATGATATTATGTCTCTTACTCGAACATACTGAATTTAAAATACTATAGTTATTTACTGTTAGATTACTAAGACATTACTAACCTGATAATTAAAAAATCTTTATAAAATTGCGAAAGACAACGCCTTTGCAAAGCCATCAGTTGCTTCGGAGATGTATTGGTCAATGTAACGAGATGGAACGATAAAGAATCTTTAGAAACGTTAAAAGCTGAAACGGATCTGAACAGTAAGTTTAGAAAATTAAACTTCTGTACTTGGCCTACAGGAGATAATGCTTTGGCACAAGTACTGTATCTGTAAACAAGGTAAGGTGTGATCAAGGCTAACTTCTTTGCACTACATCATGGACATGCAGTGAAACGGAGTTTGCGCGAGCTAAAGCTGCTGGTCACGTGCACATCATTCATTACATGTGTAGTTGTGCGCGTTTGAAAGAAACATAAAAACTTACCATGTGCACCAACTTACGTCATGCGTTATTCTCAGAACACAGTGTTTCGTTTTAATACAAGCGGTTTGAAATATACAATAAATTGTAGTGACCGTTAATGATATTTAGTGAATTTACTCATCAGGTACTGTCCAAAAGAACAGAAAACAATTACGTCACATGTTATTTTCTGTATTCTTATTAGGACATTATTACCTGGAAGACACGGTTGATACTTTAGGTTATTTGTACAACTAGTGTCAAAACATATACATGTGACACAAACTGTCTGTCATTATTTTTAGGCATTAAATGTTGTAAGATCAAAAATTACTTTAGAAAAAAAGAGCTATAAGATTAATTTCATATTTTATACCTAAATTAGTATTTAAAATACGCTGTGAATAGCAGTCTATTAGGTCCACTTGTAGCAGTTACGGGAACATAGGGGTGTCTGGGTTAGCTTAAGCTCCTGCCCTTATGCCCCAAGAGTGCCATTTTTCTCAGTCACAAACAAAATTGTCAACAACTACTAAGAGATACGCCTAATTCCACACCTCGATTGTTGCGAGTTATTAGGTAGAAAAATTATTTCACTTTTAAAATGAATGATATTAAGTGCTAATATGCAAAAATTCACTGTTTAGTTTTGGGTCTTAAAAATGCTTATAAGACCAGTTGAATAGGGGTAAAAGGGGATTTATTTGCTTCTCATGGCTTTCCATCATATGTGTACCAGCGGCAACCCACAATCCCTATAGTTATCTCTACCTCCCCTCTAAGAAAAGCTTGAGTTACAACGCTTGAAAAGTGCCTGTTTGTCAATGAGTGTCTGCTTTTACAATGTTATCTGTACTTTACTAACTAGGTAGCATTACGATCAAAACGATGAACACTTCTGCCTTTAATAGACTGAGAACATTCTGGTGTATAAAGTACGTTATGTATATATATATATAACAATGTTTAATTAGATTTATTGCAAAATTTTGGAAGGATCATTACTGTTATCTTAAAATGCATTTCGAGTGAGATTTTGTGTTCAACTGTGTTTCAGTAAAGTTGTTTCTTCATATCAGTCAACTAGCGTGTACACCTAACTAATTATTCACAAGTTTTTCAAATTTTTTTTTTTAAGTTCAGCTTTACTTGAAGAGCATTAGGGTTCATCTATGTAATTGTTGATTCAGCACGGTTGATGTCTAATGTGTTACATTTTCATATGCAGTAACTAATAACGATTTTTAATAACAAGATATTTATTGCACATTTGGTGTATTGTGATATTTTATTTCGCCAGCTAATACATTATTTTAGAATGCAGCTAAATTCTGTTCTTATTGTGAGTAACTTGGTTAAATTATCTGTTATAGACTGCCACGTTATGTTAAAATAGTTTATCATGTTTGACGTTGTAAACAAACAATAATTATGCTTAATAATAACTTAATGATAATAACTTTATAGTTTTACCTCTATTGTAAGGTTATCTTCTGAACTTTTGTAAGACAGGCATCGAAACAACTAGAAAAACCTTATCACAGAGGCAATCAGAATCAAAAGGGTGGGACCCGACTATGTGCTCGTGTCAAATGCTCGCGGGATAAACATCAAACGTAGTTAGCACTACCCATAGTTAGTACTATCCGCACAAACGACTCAGATAATGTCAATATAGCACTCTAGTTGGTTGGCCACAGAATAATGCTATAACCCTAAGAAAGCTGTTTTTTTACATGTTGTCCACATATGTTCTTGTTTTTTTGTTTTTTTTTTTTGTTTTAGACGTACGCGAATTCTGGAACTGAAACACAAAAACAAAAACAAAGTGTATACATAAATACATTAATTATAAGATGGGCAATTGTACAGGTAAATATGCAACAGCAACAATAATATGAGGCATCTATACTTATACAAAGTTTTAAAAACATTTTATAAACGGACATATATATGAGAAACAGTAAAGATTATTAAGGAAATAAATACTGTGGTTACCATTAGGTGAATTCTTGGAGAGTTAGTAATCTTTCTGTATAATTACGAAGCTTGATTAGACAGGAAATTACACAGTGTAAAGCAGCTCACAACTTAACGAATAAGTTGAGGATTTTGTTGTAAAATAGGATAGACTATCTCTTAGCAGATGAGAGAAAGAAACAAGTGAATTAAAGTAAACACGTTTTACCTCCGCCACCGAAAGTGGACGGAGGTTATGTTTTCACCCTGTGTATGTGTTTGTCAGCAAGATTTCTCGAAACCAGTTGAATGGATTTGGAAGAAAGTTGGTATACATTTGGACTATGACCCAACTTAGAAGTGATTAGTTTTTTGGGGATCAAGTTTACAACAAGGTCACTAAAATCCAAAAAAAATCCCTATCTGTTAACATGGGGACCGAGTTTCACACTATTTTTGCTCTATAACGCAGTCAAAAAGTATCAGATTTTAATGACACTTGGTGAACATATGTAGAATATTATTCCTCATTGTCCTACCAAAAATGGTCCGTGTCCGTTGATATACGGACATATTTTCGTAAATTTTGAGAGCCAAATGTGATCAATGTTGCATGGTGGAAGTATGCACTCTACTGGGTCATAGTCCAAATGTGATCAATGTTGCATGGTAGAAGTATGCGCTCTACTGGGTCATAGTCCAAATGTGATCAATGTTGCATGGTGGAAGTATGCGCTCTACTGGGTCATAGTCCAAATGTGATCAATGTTGCATGGTGGAAGTATGCGCTC